>NW_006295460.1:11270-11492 GCF_000327345.1 Myotis davidii | reverse complement strand
CCTCGCCGCGATCCCGCACCCCTGAAGTTTTGCAGCGCCCAGAAAGGAGGCGAGGGAGGGAGGGAGGGAGCGTGAGAGGAGAGCGAGCAAAAGCACACCCTGAAACAAGGAAGAGAGGGAGGGAGGGAGGGAGGGAGGAAGCGCGAGAGGGAGGGAGGAAGAAAGGGAGGGAGGCGGTGTCATGTGATCCGCTTCCCTGCTCCTTTAAGCGTCCACAGGCGG
>NW_006295460.1:10096-11102 GCF_000327345.1 Myotis davidii | reverse complement strand
GCCCAGAAAGGAGGCGAGGGAGGGAGGGAGGGAGCGTGAGAGGAGAGCGAGCAAAAGCACACCCTGAAACATTTTATTTCCAAAAGAAAAGGGAAAAGGGGGGGGCGCAAGAATGGCTGGGGCAATTATAGAAAATATGAGCACCAAGAAGCTATGCATTGTTGGTGGGATTCTGCTCGTGTTCCAAATCATCGCCTTTCTGGTGGGAGGCTTGATTGGTAAGTGCCAGAGCTGCAAACTTTTCCCCCTTTCTCTCTTTTCGGGCCCCTTCCCTCTTTGCCTCTCGGGCTACTTGTTACAGTATCACTGTCTTGCTTCTATGATCTAATTAGTCCGGCTATTGTGCTTAAGAAAGCAGAGCTCCATGGGGCTCCGTGGGGCACAATCCAGTCTAGTGGCTAAGAGAAAAGGAGGGGAAAAAGTTTTGGCCTAGTTTCAGTATCCACTTGAAAGGAAGGAGGGGGGTGGCGGGGGTGGGAATCTTAAGCATGGCGACGGATCTCGGGAGGAAGCGCTGGGTTACAAAGTTGATTGCTGCTCCCCCCGACCCCCGTTTTTTCCCGCGCTCCCCCCCTCCCCTTTCCCCTCCTTTCCCTCCCATTCAGCTGCGGAGGGCAGCGTAATAGACTTTATTAGGAACAACAGAAGAGTCCGGCGCAAACCCGGAGCCCAGTTACCGGGTTGTGCTGGTTGCCTGTGGAAATGCATTTGGTCTTCGCAGCCAGGGGGTGAGAGTTTGTATTTTGGGTCCCCACCTCCGCTCCCTCTGCTCCCTCGCCGCACCCTACCCCGCCCTCCGCCTTGCAGTCAGAAGGTCCGAGCGGTGGGCAGGGAGGCAGGATGGGGTGGGGTGCGGTGGGAGAAAGTCCTTGGCTGGCGCCGGTGGAAGTTGGAGAGGTCGGAGGGGAGCAGCGTATCCGAAAGGTGTTGCTTTTGGCCCGGCGCCCTCTTTCGAATCTGCCCTCCCCCTCTTCTCAGAGCCCCGAGAGCGGGGTAGTCTGCAGCC
>NW_006295460.1:4952-9949 GCF_000327345.1 Myotis davidii | reverse complement strand
GACCAAGGCGCCCGCCCTCGGAGACCTCTCCCGGTGCGCGCAGCCCGGACCTCTCAGAGCCAAAGAGGCTTCCGGCTGAAGAAGAAGGTCTGTCTCAAGGACCTTCCACTCGAAAAACTACCCCCTCCCCCTTTTTTTCTTTTGCTGTCTCTTCCTCTTCATCCATCTTCCCGCCCCTCCACACTCTCCTGTCCTCTTCCCCCACGAGATTTAGGACATCCCGGCACAAACTTCAGCGCCAACTTTGCAGCCTGCGCGGATGGGAGCTTTTGCTCCCTTCTGGGATCTGTAAAACTTTGTGGAGTGGGAAGTCCACGGAGGGGCTTTCTCCCCGCTTCCCTTTGCCGAGAGTCTGCACAGAACGGGCGTCCTGGTCGTCTTGGGGATGAGAGCTCGGGCGCTTCGAGTCCTATGCTTGGCGTTTTGTCTCCATCCCTGGGTTTGATGGGAACAAATCGAAGGGAGCCTGGTTCTGTAAATCACTGTAACATCCAAGATAATTGTTTAAACAAAGGAGCGCGGGCAAAGCTTCACTGAGGAGAGAAATTGCTGGAGGAGATCATACCTTTCTCGCTGTATGTAAGCAGAAAGGGGTTCAGAGTTTTCCAAGCTCCTATTTTCAATACGGGCCAAACAGCTTAATCTTGTTATTCTTGGAACACCCCTTCCCTCAAACACACACACACACACACACACACACACGAGTAGAGAGAGATAGACACACACACACACACACACACACACACACACACACACACTCTCTCTCTCTCTCTCTCTCTCTCTCTCTCCTCTCTCTTGAGCTTTCCTGTTATGAGCTCCTGTTTAGCTATGTGCAATCTATCTGTTTCCTTGTATTGGATTTTTCGAGGTTCTTAATACATTCTCTGCTGGGAGCTGAAGGCAGCCTTTCCCTGTGCCCTCACAGTGATTATGCAGCGGTTACAATTACACCTCTTGTCTCCCTTGATGAGCAGTTGCAGTTAGATGCCATTGGATCTTGTGTGATTTCAGTGGCAGACCATAATTAAAATTTCTTGCACCTTGTGCTTTCAGAATTAAATTGGCCTATTATCCCTGTCTGACCTTCATCCTCTTTGAGGTTTTTGCACAGGCAGTGAACCATTACACATAGTTGCCTGGTGTTTGTTGGTGCACGTTTCTTTTTCTAAAGCTGATACTAACCTTGAAGAGCCCATCACCCACTGTCTTAGGTTTCTGAGGGCACTGATGGGATTAGTATAGTTTCTGGAGTCTTCGGACCAGGGAGATGGTTCCAGGACACTAGTGGGTGACGGCTGGACATTAAAGTTGCAGTAGGATTGGAACAGTTGCACGTTCAAAGGGGTTTCTCTAGATCAGTGGAGCCAAGGGCTGTTTTCCCCAGAGAACTTGGTTAGTGACCATACTTGGTAACAGTCTCAAAAAGTTAGTTGTAGGTTCTAATTCTAATTAGATTCTCTTCCACAAATAAATGGCTTTCTCTCCAACTTTCCCTGAAAAAGAAAATAATTATGTTTAACACTTCTTGGGGGACATTGTTGTGAGTTCACTGCTTAGCTTCCTTCCTTCCTCAGTTGTCACAGCTATGTCCCCAGTTCCGGCTGGAAGACTGAAAAGAGCAGATCCAGTCCATGTTAAATACTTTGAACGGAGACTTAGCATTTATCCTGTCCATTTAGAGATTTTATTTATTTAGGTAGCTAGTTACTTATTTATTACTGCTAAAGACACCTAGGAACTTGGGTATACTACAAGACCCAAACATGGGAAATAAATATCAACAAATGATAAATATGTTTTTCCACCAAACTTCCCTAAATTGGAAAGCAGAGGAAACCAATCAGAGAATAGAACTTCAACAAAGTGGGCCTGTGGAATCAATAGATGAAGGAGCAGTTTGTAGGCTGGAAAGCAAAGTTCACAAACTTCCTTCTCCACTCTCCCCACTGAGCAAAGAACCTTACTTCTCAGTTCCACTGATGTGTTAGAAGTCAGGTGTCCTGGGTGGGACGTGTCTACCTAATCCTCAGAGGCCAAGGGAAAATGTGAAATTTTAGCGGTGAATTGGCCATAATATATGTTCCTTTTTGATCACTATTGTCCCAGATGAAAGGACACATGGCGACTTAGAAAGAGGAGGATCCGAATGACAAAGCTCCTGGTTATCAGGGTATAAGGACTACACACACATATACACAAAACAAAA
The DNA here is from genome assembly GCF_000327345.1 of Myotis davidii. Lineage (NCBI taxonomy): Eukaryota > Metazoa > Chordata > Mammalia > Chiroptera > Vespertilionidae > Myotis > Myotis davidii. The sequence continues at coordinate 7,743 of NW_006295460.1, read as the reverse complement.
ACACCTAAAACAGCAATGGCAAGCCGTACATCCCAACGTGACCAGGCAAATCAATTAACCAACAGGCTTCAGTTTCCTCACTGTTAGGTTAATGAGTTTAAGGATTCTTCCAGTTATAAAATTGTATGAATTTTTCCATACTTTGAGAGATTTAGGTGGCATTTAGACTGGTGTTTGATTGCAGCCTTCTAAAATTGATGGGGAAACTTTAAACATTAAACTAAAAAGCAAATAGAGATTGGGTTTTGTTTAGCCAGCTTAAACACTCCCCTGCCCCAAGTTTGTATGTGTGTTCGGGTGTGTGCACTTATTTATTCTTGTGCCAGTGTCTGTGTACTGCTAAATCTTCAATGGGATTTTGCAAAAAGGCTCTGGGAAGCAATGTGTATGTGGCAGAATTTGGGGTATTTAAAAATTCACTAAATTATGCTATGCTTTTGTAAAAACTGAGCCATAATAACATCTTTCCTCTGCTTGTCTTCTTATGTATTGAAAAGGTTTAAGTGGCTACCTTCTTTAGTATTTAGAACTCATTTAAAAATTTAAGAACCCCCTGAAGTAAAATAAAAAATTTTAAAGACATAGCTTAATCTTTATCCTCCTTAAAAATAAGCCTGCAGAAAAATTTTTTAAAATAAATTTCCTTTGATTTCATGGAGAGACAGGCAGCTGCAGGGGCGAAGGGGGTGGGGAGAAAACCATGTGCCCTGAAACACGAGTGCAGCCACTAAAAATCATGAACTTGAATCCCTGGCCCATTATGTGTAATTTGCTCAGCTTCTAATTAGTCATGTCTGGGGGATATAATGGTTGAAAAAGCAGGTCACTGTTCCCACCTGTTCTAAAACTGTTAAGAGTATGGAGATGAGGACTGGATGAATAGAAAATTATTTCATTGCTTTAAGCATACACAGAAATGAGAATATTTCAGACTTAAACTACAAATAAGTATCAACAAATTACCAAAAATTGTTTTTTTGGAAAGATTGCTCTTTCAAAAGCTCATTATGTGAGCATATTAATGCTGAGACTATTCTCTGTGTGTATATATATGTATATATGTGTGCGTGTATTTATGTGTGTATGCATATACATAATCAATTTTCTTAATTTTTACATGGACTTATGTACTACCTTTCAATGATATAGCCAATACTATTGTGCTATTACTGTTTAAGAGGGAACTATTGGTGGTCTTGATTGTGGTTTATTCTTGTGAGTTTTTGTTTTTGTGACTCATTTATTTAGAAGTTACAGGATTTTAAGAAATTAAATACAATTACAGTTATGCAGAGTACATAAGAGTTTGTTTCCCAATACATTAGGTTTTAAGCTTGTTGTGGTATTTATTTTATGTTAGCATTTATTAATAATGCAGCACTTTTAATCCTGCAGTGTTTATCTGGTGAGAATCTTGAAAAGAACTAATTATTTGGCCTTTGGTAAATGTTAGCCCACATTTTTCTGTATTTGATTCTCCCTTTTAGTTTATAAAATTTTGTATTTGACTAAATAATGTCCTTTCCCCCTCTTTGTTAACTACTAGAGTATCTACTGTAGTTTATAGGGGCACTCTGCAACTTCAAAATTTTTTTTTAATTGAAATTACATTATTGACTTAAGAAAGCTAAACCTACCTACTTGGTTATTGCAACAAAATCATGCTTGTGCTAACAATCTCTAAACATGCTTTCACCTGACTGTTCAGAGAAGCCTGTCTCGCTTTCTACTGGAACGTTCCCATTTCCCTATTAAAGGTGAGAAATATTTCCTTCAGATAATAGTGCGACGTGTGGCTTTGCAAGGTGTTCAAGTCCGCTGCCTGGAACCCATATCTAGACTCAAAGCCTTTCCTACCTAGTTGAAATTTTGCAATCACGTGGCCTTTAAAATTTTTAAAAATCCATATATACTGAGAAAATATTCTTACCTTATCTTCCTGATAAAAGTGTTTCTAATGAGATTTAGAATTTGAGATTTTACGAAGGTCCTTAGCTTAGTGCTCATGTGTGTCACCTGCCTAATGTGCGAAATACTGCTTAGAGCCTACTGTGTGCCCAAAATGGGGCTGTGATGCTGACTGGGGGTTAGGAAAGTGGGGACTTGAAATCCAAGTAACCTAGTGAAGCCAGAGGTAGAAAAGAGCCCCTCTAAATACAAGTTCATCAGCAAAAGTTTTCCTATAATAAGACTTCTAGTATCAAAATAATTCTCACTCATTACTGGGAATTTGAGAACATCTGAAATTAGAAGCCCTATTAATTATACTATCAAATAGTTATATTAATATTTCATCTTAAAATATATTAATAAAATACTCTGAGTAATGTTTAATATATGTTAAATGTGCACAATGTGTCAGACATTATCTAATTTAACCCATGCAAAGCCTTGCCAAATTGGTACTCTTGTACCCAGTTAGCACATAAACTGAGATGTAGAAAGTCTAGTAAAAGTGCTCAAGATAACCTACTAGTAACTAATCAGGGTCAAAGCTGGGGCTCCAGGCAATCTGACAATAGAGCCAGAATTCTCAACTATTAGGTAATCCTGCCTCCACTTCCCAAAGTCTTGACTTCAGGGATGGAATAAAAACAGTTTGAATATAGAAAGACATATGATGAGTTAACTATTACAGTATCTAATGTGGTTTGTAGGAGCACTATGCAACTTCAAAAATTTTTGTAAAATAAAAAGACAACTAATTTCTCATTTGTAATCATTGGGTAACATATAAAAAGGAAAATATTTCAAAAACTATGATAAATGAAATGGAGTCCAGCTGTGCCGC
>NW_006295460.1:0-4931 GCF_000327345.1 Myotis davidii | reverse complement strand
CTTGCCAAGGCTAAGGGAGGACACCTTTTGATATTGCCAGTCCAACCAATTTCTTACAAGTTCTAACCAGTCTCCATAATTGTATGAATCATCTGCTGCCTGAGCAGCCAAGTTCATTAACCATAATGTGCTTGAGCTCTGCTACTTTAAGGTAGATTACTCGATTTGGTTTTCTCTAGTTAGTGGTTTTAACATATTAATATAGTTATGTAGATCTGGACTTCAAAGGCAGAGGAGAGAAGGAGTCAACTGAGGTTGGAGAGGATTTTAGAGGGTGTGACTTGGCAGTGATGGTAGAGCAATTGAAAGAAGAGCCTCCTACTGAAAACTGAAAATTCTATTCCCCAAAGGATATTTTTTGTTTATATTCACACCCATACATAATAATGAGGGCATTTCAAACCAGAGACTTCCATGCTGACACCTTGAATGGGTACATTTTGTTCTTTGGAAAAAATGCTGGTAGACTCAATTTTGACAGACTTTGAGAGATGATGGCAGATGGGGAGCATTAAGACATGAAATGATCATGTCTATTGCATTTAGGTTTTGTGTCTTCTCTGAGCTGTTGTAGTGGTGGTCTAATAGACAATGAGCCAGGTATGGCTAGTTCTCAGAGAAAGCGCTTGGATGGGGATGGAGATCAGAGTGGAGAAGAGGAGCTTGAGGAATGTAAGTTCTCAAACTTGATGAAATGTTTTGCAATTTCCCTTTTCATCATAGGGCTAATCTAAAACGATTGCTAAATGATCATAACATCCTAGGGAAGCTGGTACATTCTCCAGTTTTCAGATGAATCTGAGGCACATTTAAGGAACTTTTTGGAGGTTACAGAGATAGTAAATAAGAGGGCTGGCACTCAAGCCCACGTTCTTTGACTGAATCCTAAGCCACAGTCTTAAGTCTAATGCTACTCTCCTCCTACTGGCCCTTCAATTTCCATGGGAAACGAAGGGTGGAGTGTGATGATACTGGTTCTACATAGATTCAGTAGAAGAGGAAAGCTGCCTCCCCTTTTCCTGCTTCAACCCCTTTCCCAGACCACATACCCTCATCACTGCATGGGTACTAAGCATGGACCTAGTTAATTCCTAAACAAATGATCCCAATTTAAATACATATTAACCTCTTACACTTGCCATTGTAAATGTAAATGACCGGTGCTTGTAGATCATGCTGGGGGTGGGGAGCTGAACCTGAGACAACTGCACCCGAGCTACCCCCTAAACTTTAGGGATCATTACACACAGCAAAGAGTGACTGAGAGTTGTACTTGAAAACGTGCCAGAATTATTGATCTCCTGAATGCTGCCTGGACTTGGCATACACAGTCAGTCCTGAATATAGCTGTTGCATATAAGAGAGGGAATGTGGGTGTGGAGAAGGGAGATAGGAGTAGAATATGGACTCAGGAAAGAAAAAGTAAGGCCTTTGTAAACATATGAGACCATATCACTGGGACACAGCTTGTAACTGGATTTCCAAAACCTGCTTCTGATGTCACCCACTCCCCACCCGCAAAAGGAACTAGTGTTTCTATCTCCTATGCCTGTCTAAATCCTGGGCCTTCAAGTACAATGTTCTCCTTTCTTTTAATATTCCCTGGTGAAGGGTTGTTCTTTCTTCACTGGCCCATAGGAATTATAGGGCCTTCTTAAACTTCTGGTTAATTCCCTGGGTTAACTTGGAGGCTTTATCCACAAAACGCATTTCCAAGAAAGCAGAGGTAATTGAAAGAAGAGGCCAAATTATTACATTTGTTTTGGCAAGGCATTTTGATTTTTCTTTAGAAAGAAGGTAACAAGTTTGTAAATGGTTGGCTCAGTTTTCTTCAAGCCCCAGATTAATAAGGCTTAGCTCCTGAGAGCGGGTTAAGGGCCAGTTAACTGACCTTAGCTCTGGCTGAGCCCCTCCCAAAGAGAGAGTCCTGGTCTCAAGGCAGCATCATGTAGTGGGCAGACACACTGCCCATTGGGGTATCTCACTGAACCAGGCCCCCCAGAGATGTGATTCCCAGAGGACTATTGTCTGAAACTATTTGATTAATTCCATATCCACCTCTCCTACTTTTTTCTTTCTCTGTTCTTCTCTGTTCTTAGATATGGAGGAACATAATCATGATGCTTTTTATTTTCTACTAGAGGCCCAGGAATACCACGTCTTTACTGCCTGAGAACAGATTCTTTGATATGGGAATTTGTTTAAAAGTTACATTGGCCCTTTGTTTGGCTATACTTTTGAGCAAGAGAAAGGGATCTGTGCATTTTGAGTAAATTAATACTTAAATTTGTTTATTAAGCCCTCATGTTGGCAACTCTTAAGACTCATTACTTACAAGAGAAATGAATCCTAAATGTGTGATGTAGGTAATGTTAGTTTTCTTGCAAATCCAGGGTGTGGGCTGGGGCCTGCAGGCTGGGGGCAGCTCCTGTGGTCAGTGCACCTCATAGCAAACCATCATTCTACTGGTCATTCCTCCATTCGATCGATTTGCACATTAGGCTTTCATTATGTAGGATTCTTTTTCTTCCTTGAGTCACCACCCCTTTGTCAAACACTTCCAGGTTCATGGATCTATCGAGATTGAAGAAATGGGAATGACCCAGTGCATTACTCAGTTTGGGTGTGTAAGTACAAAACGGGTCATTCCATCCTGCTCCCTAGCATTGATTACCATGCTGTAACTGAATGCCTCGTAAGCCTTCTCTACATAGTAGCTATTATTGCAGAAAACTAGTAAATAAGCGCACAAGTCTAAATCATTGTCCTAAAGCATGCACATTTTGTGCCTAAGAGAATCCCTCCTGCTTTTACTCAAGGTCTATCTGTTATTTTTGCTTTACACACAATTTTAATAAAGCTTGGTTATGCCATTTCTAAGGCTACAACAGTTGGGACAATTTGCCACAGAAAGTCCTGGCAGCAGAGAGATGCAGGAGTGTGGTAGGTAACATGAGGACAAAGGAAGAGAAGGGGAAGGAAGGATGCCCAGGAACCTGGGGTCTCTGTGATATGAGCCGGTCATTTCACTCCTCAGTAGCCCCATTCACAGCATCGTTACATTATTGGCTGGTATGCTAGTTGATTCTCTTCTGAAGTGATCTTATTGCCATGAGTGTAGCTTTTGTGTGACTGTATCCACACACTTTGGTGTAGTTTGGTCTGAAAGGAAGCCCTGGAGCTTGTGACTATTAAAGTGTAAAGATTAAAGGGCCTTGCAGACCATCTTGTCCTACCTCCTTTAGGGAAGAATCAGTCCCAGGAAAAGGAAGGGACTCAGTTTACAGAATTATAGCCAGAGCCATGGCTTGGACTCAGGTTCTAATGCCAGTCAGCAGTGCAAACATATATCACCTTCTGAGTTTCAGCATGAAGTTTATTTGATTTCTGTCCTAACTCAAGAAAACTACCCACTTGTAGTTCTTATAGCTCTATTATTTTTTCTGCTATTTGAAAATAAAATAGCAATAACTTGAATGTCTTCTTCTTGCCTTTGTATACTTAATATTATTTTCTTAGCTAATCTCTTACAGAGCAATGTAATTATGTACTGTTATAAGCTGTTCTATGTGGATTTTAAAGGATACTTCAGAATTAAAAAACAAAACTAAATTCCTGCCTTGCTTGCTGAGGGTGTGGTACATTCCTTTCCTCTTGCTTAAGAAAATGTTGTAAATTTAAAACTTTAAAAAAAAATCCCACGACTGTGGTCCTTGCTAATCCAACCAAAGACCCATCCTCATGTTTCGTCTTAAGACTTCAACCTGTGGCTCCTTTGACTAAAATTCTGTGACTAACTTTTGTGCTTTTGGAGGATGTTTGTGGCAAGCATAATTCTGAAGTCATAATGAGTTTAAGGTAGGTGACATGCCCTATATATTTTTTATCTGATTTACATACAAAAGAAACAACAAAATCCCTCATCCTTCCTCTCTACCATTTATTCAACTCTGAAGACAATTGCAAACAGAGATTTCAAATTGCCAAAATAGGACTTAACTGAATGTTGAGGGCCCCGTGCCACTGCGACTGACAAGCATATTTTTGTGATTCCGGAGGTGCAAGGATTACCCTGTAAATTCTTCCTCCTCCACCTTTCTTTTTGTTGAAATTAAGCAGAGTCACAAATCACTGTGCTTCCCTGCATCTTCTGATTGAGTCCTAATAAGTTTTGGCTTTTAACTCTGTTTAACATGCTTGCCTTCTGGCGATCACACCAAAAGTTTGGGTTCCCTATTTATGAAACCCAGCTGGCCCTCAAGGCAGAGGAGGTCTTTTGGAGGCCCTCTTCCTTCGACTCTGGGTTCTTACATATTTCATCTGCTCCCAGTTGGGTTGTAACTTGCCCGGGAGCAGAACGCCTCAAATGTAGAAAAAACATGTTCCCACACTCCTTTCTTTTCTTTCTTCTGTTCAGCTAGTTCTGGCTTGTGTGAAACTTAGGGCTCCAGCCTTAGCCCCTGCCTGCTATCACTTAGGGAACACACCTCCTCTTAGATATGATCAGCTTATTCAGAATTGTGAGGTGGGGTTATGGGCTTGGCTGTGACAGGTGACTCAGGCATCCTCTTCGTCACCTTTCCTCCCGATTTTCCAGAATTTGCAGGCCCCTGAGAGAGCAGCCGTTAAATCCCCAGCACCAGTCTTTGAACATGTCTAAGCAGAACAGAGTTTTGCTCCAAGAGAACATGGTATTTATGGATACTAGTTGATGAAAGAGAAAGAAACAGGATAATTTGTAGATACCCAAGATTTTTAAGCTAAAAGGATACTAAGGTTACCTTTCAATTAGCATTTGTTTCCTTTTTTAAAATAAACATCAGAAGAATTCCCCCATTCCCCTGCTCCCCTACGCCATCCACCTGTTTGTTTGTTTTTTTAAAAAAAGAGAGAAAATAGCCCAGACCCTCTACCTGATTCTGGGGTCCGCT
>NW_006295459.1:831017-836712 GCF_000327345.1 Myotis davidii | reverse complement strand
AGTGAAGGCAATAAACAGTTTCCCACAATGTACCTTGGTTGTACCCAGTAGGTAGTGTGCAGGAGGCAGCTGTTCAATGTTTCTCTCCCATCTGATGGGAGATGTTTCTCTCCCATCCCTCTCTCTTCCTCTTTTCTTCAATCTCTTTCTCTCTCCCTCTCCCTCTCCTTCTGATCGATGTTTCTCTCTCATCGATGTTTCTAACTCTCTATCCCTCTCCCTTCCTCTCTGTAAAAAAAGCAATAAAATATATTTTTTAAAAAGTTGATTTGACCTTCTTTTCTCTTCCCATAGTAATTATCTTTCATTAGAAAGCCTTTCCTCTCTTTCCTAGGGATAGCTCCATGTTTCAGGTGCTGGATAACATGATTTCCAGTGATAGACACAGGGTCAGGGGTTCTGGATGGCTCCTCAGCAGTGAGGTATGTAGGTCAATGTTTCCCTTTCCCGGCCAGCCTCGCTCTTTCCAGGGAGCTGAAGGGCTTCATGTCCTCAGGAGTGAGTAGAGCCTCTTCTCCGCTCCAGTGAGACAGCAGGGCAGATGCTACAGGAAGGAGTGTTCCTGCAGCACGCGTCTGGCATTTTCATTTCCCACTCTTCCCAACCTGCTTATCAGCCAAGAGAAATAGAAACACTGGGCTACTTGGCCAGTGTCTGCTCTGGTCCCTGTCTCACAAGACATTCTTCAGTTCTCTGTTTCTGGAAGACCCGTGCTGGGAGAGGGATTCCTAGATAGTTATGGAATAGATAACTATCTATTAGATAGATACATTCTTTTTCTTTTTCCCTCTCTCTTCCTCTTTTCTTCAATCTCTTTCTCTCTCCGTCTCCTTCTCCCTCTCCCTCTCCCTCTCCCTCTCCCTCTCTTCTCCATCAGCACTTTCCGCTACTGTGTCCTGTGGCTGCAGCTGCTTTGACCTTAACTCCTTGTAGCCCTACCAGAAAAGTAAATTCTGCGGTCCCAAGACACAATGTATCCTCTGATCCTCCTTCCTCTACAGGCTCCTATTGGGTCTCAGGATGGGTTGGATCTTGGATGAGATGCAAAATAATTGGAGATTTGCCGGAAGCCAGTCCATCCTTGCTGCTTGACACAGTTGCTGCAGGGAAGAAACATATGCACAGGGACCTGGTGTATATGGCATACTGTTCTTAATATGTTTGCTCCCCTTCTTAGCGCTATATGTTTTCCCCAGGTGGGAATTTTCCCCTGGAGTTAGGGATTAACAGGACTAAGGAAGGGAATAAAACCTCTTAACCAAGTGCCAGGCGGGAAATTAATCACTTTAACTACGAACAATCACACTTAAGCTACATAATCTTTACCCAGGATAATGTCCTTCAGTTATTTCCTTGTAGCTTAACAGAACAATAGAGTAGTGACCTTGGAATGGAGATAACAAACACCCTAACCTTTGGAATAGAATGGATAGGATTAAAACCAACTGGTATAAATACAGATGTAACAGGAGAATAAAGACAGAACCTGGCTGGAGAACTTGACTAGAGAACCTGGCTAGGCTGCTGATCAACTGAACACTGTCTCCCTGTCATTCCTTCTTCGCCGACTCTGTACACACCTTTGGGAACCCCTGGACCTGCTAGGGCAGGCCCCCAACAGAGGTGCCTCCACCAGTTTTGGATCATGCTGGAGACATAAAACAGGGGTAGGTATTAAATGATATCTTCCCTGATACAATATCTATCTCTGACCCTGCTGTTCATCAGAGGCTGATCTGGACCACAGTCTCTGCAGCCAGTGCTAACTGCATGTGGCCTCTGGGCTGTTATCAGTATCTGGACCACTAGCTGGAATACACTTTGGTTCTCCTTCAATCTCACTCCTTATCAGATTCCCTTCATGTATGATGATCATGGTACCAGTGAGCAGTTTTATTGGGTCTAAATTCATCTCAATGCAGGCTTTATATTTTATTAATGTTGTATCTTACTACTTATGTTGTACCTTAAACCTATGTTATTACTTTGATATTTCTTACAGATTATTGAGGAACAAAGCTGAGAGATCAGAAGCAGGAGGAGCACATGGGAAGTATTTCCATAAGGGTCATGTTTATAACATTTCATTCAGCATAATGAGAGGCTACATTGGTGTTAATAATCTGAAAAAATACCAGAAGAAGTGTCATGACAACAAAATCTTAAAACCAATGAAAAAAGTGAGCTAAGGTACAGGTGCCTCTTCATTCATTTATTTAACTACCTCTCCTGTTAAAGACATAGCTGCACCAAGACGGCAAATGTCATCTGTCTCCCTCCTTTCCCCCCCTCTGTCTTTCTTCTCTGGCTTCTCCTTATATGATTTTCTCAAACTGAATTCAAGGTGACTTTGTGTGTTTTCACCTCTATAACATTGTCCTTGTACCCTTCACTTCCCTCAGCCATTTTTAGGTGCACATGTTTTGAAATTGCACTGTTCACCAGAGTCATTACCATTATTATCACATTTCACCTGTGCCACTTAACACATGACTTTAGAATTGTTTCATACTCTATTAGTCAGGGTTCTCCTGAGAAACAGAACCAATATTATAGATATATCCTTCATATACGTGAAAGTGACTGATTACTAGTAATTAGCTCACGTGATTACAGTGTTTGACTAGTTCATGCCCTGCGTTTTAGTAAATATCTGATATGCAGGATGGTCTTAGGCAACCCCTGTGAAAGGGTCGTCTGACCACCAAAGTGGTTGCGACCCACAGGTTGAGAACCGCTGGCTTAGACCTTTAATCTAATTTATTGTGACCAAAGATCCAAATGCTAATCTCATCTGGAAACACCCTCACAGACACACTCAGAAATAATATTTAATCTGGGCAACCAGTGGACAGTCACGCTGACTCATAGTTATTCCTCACAATTACTTTGCTGTTTCACTTCTATTATGTTAAGACTATAAAGATTATATGTTAAATGGTATTAGAAAACATTGCCCATCAGATGATACATCATGTAGTTTGATCTGTGTAGTCCATTTAGGAAAAGTGTCCTCTTGTCCCTATTGAATCCAGGTTCTGAAAGCCAGCATCACGGTGCTACCATCTGTGATAGCCCCCTGGCTGACCACCTGAGGTAACTTCAGATTTGGGCAGCTGTTCCCTCTCACAGGATGGCTAGGACACAAGTTGGCCAGGTTCACTTAGCATAGCTGGTAGGGACAGGACAGGGGAGAGCTGCCAGGATCACTGCCTCAGGTGGGCCTTCAGGGAGGGTGTCCTCCCTGTGTTGAAGGAGGTATTTCATTCCCTCCTCATGACAGCTCATCCCTAAGGGGACAAGATGAGGGTGATGTGTGTGACAGTCACAGCTCAGGTCAGCCTAGTTCTCCAGAGGATGAATTACTGTGAGAGACATGAGAACAGCTGCAGGGAGCAGAACTGAGATAGGAGTAAGAATGTAGTCAGTGGCCCCTCTGAACTAAGGCACAAAGTGTTAGTATTTCCTGGAGGTCTTTGTGGAAGCCTCTCATTGGCCCATAGATTTTCTTCTTTCCTGCCCCTCCCCTAAGAATTTAACTTTCATTTTCACTCTGCTCCTCCTGCAGCTGGTTTGGAGAGTGAATTATCACTTCTGCCCTCAGGCTGAGACTCCAGAACAACTGAATAGGCCTTTTCCCCTGGAAGATTGGAGGTGAGTTTTTCTCTGCTCTCTGAGCCTTGCCTGGGATGAGCAGGGGAGTGGGGCCGGGGTGGGTGGCAGGTGGGGGATGGAGGGTGCTAGTCTGCCAACAACTTTGTCTTTCATTATTTCAGACCTCTGGGCAGGAAAATGCAACCTCTCCCACCTCCACAACCGGAGCCTGGGACTCAAGGGGCTCCACTATGAGGGCTGCCCTGGCCCAATAGCTGGGGAGGGGACCTTGGTGGCTGGCAGAGGCCAATCCAGTAGAGTCAGAGAGGTGGAGCAGGGGTGATGCCCCTGGTAGGGGGTTGGGGCCTAGCACTCCACAATCAGCTCTGTGGGCGGGGCTTCAGCAGGGGAATGGGGCTGGCACACCCAGAAGCACTGACTGGTTAGAGAGACATGCAGCCCTGGTCTCATGAGGTAGGGGGTGGAACACCAAGTAGCCATCATTCTCCAGGTCTGAGCCTCAAGTAAGAGTCCAACAGGCTTCTACTCCTCCTGGAAGAGAAGGATTTCCTTTTCACATGGTCTGGGCACTTCTCAAACCTCTGCTTTTGCGCGGGTCATGGAGCAAGTCCTATAAAACCTTTAAGTCCTGTTCACCTGCCCTTTCAAAGAGGAATTACCTGTGCCCTACACCCCTAGGGTTCTCTGGACACAAGCCTTATTCCTTTCTGAAGACAGACACTCTGTGGGTTCAGGTTTCTGGTGCAGGTCCCCAGAGAACCACATGTGGGGCACAAACCCCTAAGAACTCAAGGATGGGCTTCACATTTGTGATATCCTTCCAGCCCAGACACCACTCCTGTTCCCATATCTATCTGCCTGCCTGCTGTGCAGCCCTGGTCACTGCTTACGTAGTGGTGGGTCAAACTCCATGTGTGAGGACTCAAGCTCCTCTGCACTTTCCTCTTCTGTGTCCTGTGGCAGCAGCTGCTTGGACCTTAGCTCATTGTAGCCCCACCATAAAATAAATTCTGTAGCCCCAAGGCAGAATGCATGCTTGCTCCTCCCTCCTCTCCAGGCTCCTGGTGGGTCTCAGGATTGGTTGGCTCATGGATGAGATGCAAAATTTTTGGAGACTCCTACCCTAAGTTTGGATCATGCTGGAGTCATAAACCAGGAATAGATATTAAATGATAGCTACCCTGAAACAATGTCTATCCCTGATCCTGCAGCCAGGGGCTAACTGCATGTGGCCTCTGGGCTGTTTTCAGTATCTGGACCACCAGCTGGAATACACGTCTGTTCTCCTTCAGCCTCATTCCTCATCAGGTTCCCTTCATGTATGATGACCGTGGCACTAGTAGTCAGTGTTCATGGGTCTAAATTCCTCTCCATGCAGCCTTTATAATTTTCCCTTTGGAGAACAGAGCAAAGGGAAAATTTACTAACTTATTCTGCAGATCTTTCTTTTACCATCAAACTTTGGCAACCATCAAGACTAAGATCTTTTCTTTCATTTTTGCTTCATAGTCCCATTTACTTGACGTTCCTAAGAGAGCTCCTGATCCTAGACTGTAGCCACAGGGCCATACTGCGTCCAGGTGGGAGAATGAGCATCACTGTGTGACCATTCCATGATAGGCACTGGTAACTTAAGAAGCATTCAAACCGCTTCCCCCTCCCCACTCGCTCCTCCCTTCCTCCTTCTGGGCTCTCCCTTCCAAAACAAACAAACAAAAAAGAAACATTTAAACTTGTAGGAAGTTCTGTGTGTTTATTTAAGCCCAGCTGTCCACAATGGCTGGAAGCAGATTCTCAATGGATTGACATAATGCTCCAGAGAATGATAGTTTTGCACCTTGGATTATACATTGGAATCAAAAGAGAAGATGTGAGTGTGTTACATGAAATCCATTGGTGATAGATTGGGGAGGCTGAGGCAGAAGAAAGCAATGGGGGGAGAGGATGGAACCTCTGGGATTGGATAAAAAGTAAAATGATAGACACATTCTTCTTTTACTTAGGTGGGTGTAGGATAGTTAAAAGTCAACAATTAGTTCAACAACAATGAGGGTATTTATGGTGAAAGGGCGAGTTGTCC
>NW_006295459.1:826381-830711 GCF_000327345.1 Myotis davidii | reverse complement strand
GCCCTTACTATAAAACTCACAATCCCATCAGGCTCGCTCTCTCTCGGCCACTGGGGTTTACCGTTGCATCAGTGAGTGTGGTTGGGGAGCCGAACTAGTTCGAAATGAAGGACTCTTTGCTTTTGCATAGGACTTGCTGGCTCCCTGGTGGGCTTTTTGGGAACCTTGAAATCTGGGCACAACAATGGTCTCTGTACAGTGGTGCCTTCTGGGGTCCAGACAAAAAGGAAAATTACCTTCTCATTCCAACTATATGTTATGTTATTGTAGATGCAAAAGGACACTAGACAGGCTCAGTTAAAGTAAAGATTGACTTTGTCAGGCAAAAAGGCCAGCCTAGGATATGACTAACCACCAAAACTTCTCTTTTTCAGTTTTAAAATGTTTAATTTCAGACCATCCTCTGTGGTTACTTTAGGTCTCTGAATTTGCAAGGCTACCCCACAGGCCTTTCCTGAGCTAGTCAGGTTAGCATGTGGTCCTTTTTGTCCACACCTCTTTGAATGACCACCAGCATCATCTCCAATTTGGATGGTCATTACCATCTTGTGACCTGTGAGATATAAGCTGTCAGGGTCACTTAGCTGAGCTGAGGATACAGGACAGGAGGAAGGACATGCTGACATTGGCTGCCTTAGCAGAGCTTTAGTGGTGGTCTTCACAGTGCTATGGAAGGTACTTTATTTCTGTTATCTCAGCCTTTTAAGAAGCCAGACTTAGTAGATGTGTGTGAAACCACTAAAGTTTATGTAAGCCTAGAGCTACAGAGTACAAATTATCTTGTGAAAGCCCATAGGCATAGCATTTGTTAACCTTTTGTTCTCCATAATCTACCATAACTTCCAATCCTTTCTTCTTACCTCATCCTATATCTCACTCATCACCTGCTCTCCATGTCCTTCATCTTCTTGTCCTGAAAACTATCATCATCACTCCCCTGGGAAACTGTATGGGCATCGTACTCATCTTCCCAATCCCCCACTGGATCCACCGATTACTCCACAGCCTAACACTGGTGATTACTTTTGCTCTTGGGAAAGTGTTCCTAAATGTTACCTAATTCACTAAGTGCCATAGGTCACTGCAGGCTCATGTGATGCCAAAGGCCTAGCAGTTTTCTCACACAAGCCACACTGGCATTTTCCATCTCAGACAATGTCGTGCATCTTCAGTGAATGGGTCATTTTCTATACCTAATATATTCTTTTGCTCTCCCATATGTCTTTTTTCCTTCATCTTCCTCAGATTTTAGTTCAACTCTTAGGTATTTAAGTCTGAGTTGCTGGACATCCATTTATATATCCCAATAATTTGACTTCCCAACAACATGCACATCTCTATGGTAGTGTTTTTCACATCAGCTTATATATATATAAGTCATATATACATATATATGACTTATGTATATATGACTTATGTATATATGACTTATGTATATATGACTTATATATATATGACTTAATTTACTGTTACTTTCCAGGTGGGTGTCAGGGTCCCCGTGGTTTAAACTCTCTGTTTAGACTCATTTCTGTGTTTGTGGGTATTAGTTTAGTTGTTACCATGTAATTCATAGTGATGAAAAATTAGTTGAATGATTTTGCCTAATATTTTGAGATTTCTTTTGCAAGACTGATATTTACTTTATCTGTGTTTCTATTTTTTCAGATATGTGACTTGTGTGATCCTATGAACATCTTTATTCTATCTCCCTCCCCATCATTAATTATACATACACACCATTAGGTTCCTGTCAATATCCTTGGCATACTTCCAGGCAAACATGAAATTGTACTATTTATCCAACAAGACTCCCCAGAACCTCCTAAGTTACCTATTTTGTCTTTAATTAACCCTGTAAAGTAGGAAGGGGCACCCTGAATACATTAAAATCATTGCAACTCTGTGTATTGAAAATAAATGATCTCTGGAAGTCACTCACTAACTTTATGTACACATCTGATAAAGGGTTTGCTCATGCCATTTACACAAACACATTGTCACATATTATCTATACTAATAAAAGGGTAATATGCTAATTAGAATGGATAGACTGGACATCTTCTGGATGTCCTTCCAGACATCCTTCTAAACAAAGCCATGGTGGTGGGGGCCAAGGCAGAGGTGGTTAGGGGTGATCAGGATGCCAGGGGAGAGCTGTTGGGGGCGATCAGGCCGGCAGGGGAGAGCACTTAGGGGTGATCAGGCCAGAGGGGAGAGCACTTAGGGGCAATCAGGCAGGCAGTGGAGCAGTTATGAGTATCAGGCAGGCAGGTAGAGTGGTTAGGGGCAATCAGGCAGGCGGGCAAAGTCATTAGGGGCAATCAGGCAGACAGTCAGAGTGGTTAGGGGCAATCAGGCAGGCAGGCAGATGAGCGGATAAGAGCCAGTGGCCCTGGATTGCAAGAGGGATGTCTGACTGCTGGTTTAGGCCCCATATCCAGAGCAGGTCTTTCTGATAAAGAAACATGGAAGGAGATTGTTAACTGAAGGATGAAATTGAGTCCTACTGATACCTGGGTAGCAATGCCTGATGAACGAACAGGTATAAAAGCCCAGACCCAAAAGTGGTTTGAAGATGTGTTTGGTATAGGAAAGATTAAGTTGGAGAGATGCTGGGTCACGCAAACATCTTTTCTTTGTAAAAAAGGCCTCAGGTAATCCTTTGGTTTAGTAACAGTAAATGACAATAACTACCATTGCACAGATGAAAACGTTAAATAAAAGTATTTAAAATTCTTATGTGCCTGACTGGAATTTATCAGTGGTTAGAGTGCTGGCCTGTGCATGGAAGGGTCAAAAACACTTACCAGGGTTGCAAGTTTGATCTCCACCCAGATTTGGGTACCTGTGGCAGACAACAAATTTATCTGTCTCAATCACATTCCTCTCTCTGTGTGTGTGCGAAGGTGCGCGTGCAGGCGTGCACACCACTCAATATGTCTCTCTCACATCTATGTCTCTCCCCCCCCCCTTCCCTCCCTTCCACTCTGTCTAAAAATCAATGGCAAAAAAATCCTCAATAGAGGATTAACAAAAAAATAAACATAAATAATATTATTACAAATAGTATTTTTTTCTAGATCACCATGCTCCTTGCCTTGTCTCTCTACCTTTTATTTTTGGTCCTTTTACATCTATTCTTGCTCCATCCTTAATTTCTATATAATTAGCAACATTTATTCCTACCATTCTTACTCTGCTCCCCTTTAATCTTTCCAGTCAGGCAGTGGTCATTGAGCAACAGAAGCCTCAGATCAGGAGAGAAAGGAGCAGAGGAGCAGCTGCGATGGCTTCAGGAATCCTGGTGAACATGAAGGAGGAGGTAACATGCCCCATTTGCCTGGAGCTGCTAACAGAACCCATGAGCCTGGACTGTGGGCACACATTTTGCCAAGCCTGCATCACTACAAACAACAGGGGGTCCATGATCGGCCAAGGAAAGAGCAGCTGCCCTGTGTGCAGGATCACTTACCAGCCTGAGAACATGCGTCCCAATCGACATGTGGCCAACATTGTGGAGGCACTTAGGGAGGTCAAGTTGAGCCTACAGGAGGAGCAAAAGAGAGATCTCTGTGTGCACCATGGAGAGAAACTCGTGCTCTTCTGCCAGGAAGATGAGAAGATCATTTGTTGGCTTTGTGAGCGGTCTCAAGAGCACCGTGGTCATCACACCTTCCTCATGGAGGAGATTGCCCAGGAGTACAAGGTAAGAGACCAGGATGGGGGAAAGACAGGGCAGAAAATAGCACTTGCTGGGAACCTCAACTTTTTTATTTGACTGTAATTTTCTTGCCACCGCAGTCCTGAGGCCTATGATCACTTTTCTTCCTATGTTCGCCTTCCAAGGCCTGAAGGACATTTCTATACATTCCACACAATTACAAATGATGAGCAGACTGTAAAGGAGAGTAGGTATTTTCAGACCTTGTGCTAATAGGTAGAATTTTGGTGCACAAGCAAAACTGTCATCATCTCTTTAGACATGAGGAGTAACTGGGCAGCTGGGTGGATGGAGACCTAAGTTATTTCTTTACTACAGGATTAAGTATTTTTTTCCAGGGTAGTGGTTCTCAACTTTCCTAACGCCATGACCCTTTAATACAGTTCCTCATGTTGTGGTGACCCCTAACCATAAAAGTATTTTTGTTGCTACTTCATAACTGTAATTTTGCTACTGTTCTGAATCATAATGTAAATATCTGATATTCAGGATGTATTTTCATTGATACAAATTGAACATAATTAAAGCATAGTGATTAATCACAAAAACAATATGTAATTATATATGTGTTTTCCGATGGTCTTAGGTGACCCCTGTGAATGGATCATT
>NW_006295459.1:822489-826129 GCF_000327345.1 Myotis davidii | reverse complement strand
GAGGAAGGGAGAGAGACAGAGAGTTAGAATCTTCGATGAGAGTGAAACATCGATCAGCTGCCTCCTGCACATCTCCCACTGGGGATATGCCCACAACAAGGTACATGCCCTTGAACGGAATCAAACCCGGGACCCTTCAGCCCGCAGGCCGACGCTCTATCCACTTAGCCAAACCGGTTTCGGCTATCATCTGAGTCTTAAAGAACATATAACCACTTCATGTTCCCTTCAAATCAAAGATTCTAGTGGTCATTTTACAGTTTCTTTAGAGATGAACCTGATTTTCTTCCCATTAAACCTCTCTTCTGATGAGGAGAGAGCCCATAGCTTAACCCTGAACTGATTCCTCTCCCATAGGAAAAGCTCCAGGCAGCTCTGGACAGGCTGAGGGCAGAGCATCAGGAAGGTGAAAAATTGGATGATAACCTTGAAGAAGAGAGAACTTCCAAGAAGGTAGGAGGAGACTTTTTCTGGTAATTATCCAAGAATCTGGGCATGACTTTGGGTTTTAGTCACAAGGAGCTCCCTTCCTTCTTGTTTTCTGACAGTTGATATGTCCAGAGTCATTGATTAACCATTGTATATTCTTTCCCTGGTAGGGACAGGGCTGGAAATAAGCATGTCACAAAGTAATGCTGATATTTGTAGGCTAGTTATTCCCATAGATAGACTCTATGGTGAGGATGGTAGTGAATTTTACATTCATTTATCTTTTCTTTTCTTTTCTTTTCTTTTTTTTTTTTGAGCCTTAAACTCTTCCAGGGAAGACAGTTACCAATGGTTCATGGCTCTGTCCCAGGTGCTCAACTTAGGCTGAGGGTGGGGTGGGGTGAGGAGTAATGCATGGAGGCATCACTGTCCTGGGCAGCTCTGAGAGCTGAGCCACACCCAGGAGTCCCATTTGGGTTCGGGGTTGGCCTCAATAATGTAGACATGAGAGCATTATTTTGGAATGTAATGAAGATGAAATAATGGGGAAAATCAGCCTCCCCAAGAATTGCTCCTCTGCTTCCATCTCTCTTCCCTCTGAAAACATCCAAATCAAATACTTCCTCTTCTGGATCCCACTCTGCCTGATAAACTGAGTCCCTGTCTTTCTTTCTCATTCCTGAAGGATCAGATAGAACATGAGCTGAAAAGTGTCCAGGATTATTTTAAACAACTGAGAGGTATCCTGGCCAGTGAGGAGCAAAAGGAGCTGCAAAGGCTGGAGAAGGAGGCGGCAGAGAATCTCGATGACCTGGCTCAGGCTGAGAGTGAGCTGGCCCAGCAGAGGAAGTTGTTGAGAGATCTCATCTCAGATCTGGAGCATCGGTTGCAGGGGTCAGCAGTAGAGATGCTGCAGGTAAGACTTAGAAATAAGCCCCAGCATCTGAACTTAAGGAAAATTAAGACTAAGTTTCCTTCTCTGCTGTGTGACTGTGTAGTTTGTGGTGTTGACCCTGAGGTTCCATTCGTCTTGCAGTGACCCTGCCCTGTATCTGTTTCAGAGGTTATTGGAATTGTTGAATGCATGAACAACAAGGAAACGTCTGGTTCTTATTAATGTATCAATTAAAGTACAAAATTGACTGTGAAGAGAAGATTCCTTGTATTCTGTAGGCCCCTGTGTCTGTGATCTAACCTAGAACTTTATTCAGGTATCTCTTCATGATCCAAGAGTTGTTGTTTTTATTTTTAGAATAAGTTGAAGTTTTTCTGTTCTTTCTGAATTTTCTGAATAAACAGTTGTGAAGGATTGGAATCATTTATTTTTTATTTCCGTACATTTACCAGTGAAATCATTTCACTCTGGGCCTTTATGTTAACGGAAAAGTTTAAAATATTTTTTTTTACTTGTATTAGGTTTTCTCAGGTTTTTTTTATGTCTTTTGAGTCAGTTCTTGGTAATGTACATCATTGTAGAAATTTGTCCACTTTAAGTTGTCAGATTCATAAGCATGAAATTAGTCATTATTTCTTAGAATATTTTTTCA
The DNA here is from genome assembly GCF_000327345.1 of Myotis davidii. NCBI lineage: Eukaryota > Metazoa > Chordata > Mammalia > Chiroptera > Vespertilionidae > Myotis > Myotis davidii. Next base: position 824,153 of record NW_006295459.1, on the reverse strand, counting down.
TTTCTACAATACTAACAGTAATGGCTCCTCTTTTGTTTCTGATTTTGTGATTATCTTTGGTCCAGTAAATTATAATTTGTCAAGGTCATTACGTTTTTTGTTTTGTTTGTTTGCTTTTTAATATATATTTATTGATTTTAGAGAGAAAGGCAGAAGGTGAGAGAGATAGAAACATCCACGATAAGAGAGAATCATTGATCTGCTGCCTCTTGCATGCCCCCTACTGGAGATTGAGCCTGCAACTGGGGCATGTACCCTTGACTGGAATTGACCCAGGACCCTTTAGTCTGCGGGGCAACGCTCTATCTAGTGAGCCAAACTAGCCAGGGCTCATTGATATGTTTTAGAATAAATTTTACTGAGAGAGAGAGAGAGACATCCAGTGAGGGAGAGGCACATTCATTGGTTGCCTCCGGCACACACACCAAAGGAGGCCAGGGATCAAACCTGCAACACAGGTACACGCCCTTCACCAGAAATTGAATGTTGGGAGTCTTTGGTTCTGGGGACAACACTCTCAGCACTGAGCTGTACCACCTAAGGCTTAAAGTAGGAATTTTGACCCCTGACTTCACCGTCTTTTCTCTTACAGTTTTTAATGTTATAAATGCATTGTTTTAGCTATATTCCATATATTTGGATTATTTACTTATCTGTTTGTTTTTTTATTGATTTCAGAGAGAAAGTGAGAGGGAGAGAGATAGAAACATCAATGATGAGAGACAATCATTGATCAGCTATCACTTGCATGCCCCCTACTGGAGATGGAGCCTGCAACCCTGGTGTGTGCTCTGACTGGGAATTGAACCTTGACCTCCTGGTTCATAGGTCAGCCCTTAAGCACTGAGCTCCACCTGCTAGGCCTTGTTATTTTGAATCAATTTAACTTTTTTTCAAATTTGCTTTGTTATTTTTATCTTAACCCTTAAAATATTTGAAATGGTGGTGTTTAATGTACAAACACTTGGTGATTTTTTACTTTTTTTTCTGTTGCGTGTTTTAAATTTAATTCCTTTCTAATCAGAAAGCATGTGTTTTATTATTTCAACTTTATAGATGTGTTGACTTGCTTTTTCTACTAAAATATTATATGTCCATATTGTTTATGTGAATTTGAAAATAATTAGAAGTGTGTATTGATTGGGTGAAAGGGTCTTTAGTTGTCAGGTGGAGCTGGTTGACAATGTTGGTCATGTCTTCTACATCATGATGATTTTCTTATTTACATTTTTGCTTTTTATTTTCTCCTTTTCTTAAGTCTCTTTAACCTTCCTTATAATACTGATTTGGTAGTGATTATCTCCTTTCTTATTATACTGATTTGGTGGTGATTGTCTCCTTGAGCTTTTTCTTATCTAGGAAGCTCTTTATGTCTCCTTCAATTTTAAATAGTGGCCTTGCTAATAATAATAATAATAATAAGCCTTGCTGGGTAGAATAATCTAGGTTGTAGGTCTTTGCTTTCCATCACTTTGAATATATCATGCCACTCCCTTCTGGCCGGCAAAGTTTGAGTTGAGGAATTAGTTGGGATACTTATGGAGCCCCCTTATAGGTAACTAACTGCTTTTCTCCTGCCTTGTTTAAGACTTTTTTTCTTTTTATTTTTTATTTCTCACTGGGTGTTTTTTATGCTTTCTATCTCCTTTCTATGTTTCTTCTCT
>NW_006295459.1:819138-820567 GCF_000327345.1 Myotis davidii | reverse complement strand
AGATAAAATCAGTGGTTTTGGAGAGACAAAAATTCAGAGGTATGTGGATCTATTTTGTTGTCTCTAGGAGTAAGACCTTCACTCTGAAGAAGCCAAAAACCCTCCCCATGAAGCAAAGGAGAGTGCTACAAGCTCCTGACCTGGGAGGGATGCTACAAGTGTTTAATGGTGAGGAATGCTAGAGCAATGGGTGGCTGTGAGATTGTTGCTATGGTTGGGGTTAAAGTTCAGGTTTAAGGTGTAGCTGGAGGAGAAATAAAAAGACAAATATTATATTCTGTTTATAAGAGCATATTCAATGGGGAGTGGTCAATTGTCTTCTTCAACCCTATTCCATGTACTAACTTACATAAACCCCAGTCTTTCCCTGATATGGGGAGAAAATAGATGTTGATGCAGAACATTTTGCCTATATTTTATGTTATGGATTTTTTTCTAATTTCAGAACTGACAGATGTGCGACGCTACTGGGGTAAGGAGAAATCACAATATCACAAAGTCACCTTGTCCTCATCTTCTTTTAGAATTTTGCATTTTCTGCTAGGTCTTTCGTATAACGACCGGGTTTTCCCTCCCAACGCCCACATATGTGTTATATTTCTTCAGTGAGTAATGCTCCTCAAGAACCAAATCAAATCCTTCCCATTTTCCACTCATTTTATTCTCAAAACTCTCTTACAATGTCACAAATAAAGTATGTCAGATTCCTCACCCAACCCTGTAATTTTTCTACAGTACACGTGACCCTGGATACTCCCATGGATAAATCAAATATTGCCATTTCTGAGGATCGGAGACAAGTGACACCTGTCCATTTTTTGTTTCTCAGAAGTAATGATGAGGATTGTGGTGTCCTGGGATCACCTTCTATCACATCAGGGAAGCATTACTGGGAGGTGGATGTGTCACAGAAACGTGACTGGATAATGGGGGTATATGGAAAATCATTCCCTAGCTTCTCTCTCAAGGAAGTTCAAAGAGAATCTTTAAATAGAAAGCCTTTTTGCTCTAGATTTCAACCTAAATATGGCTACTGGGTTATAGGGCTAGAGAACCATTCTGAATATAAGATTTTTGTGGATTCTGCCTACGCTGACTCCACGACATTAACCCTGTACCTGAGTGTTCCTCCCCGTCGTGTTGGGGTTTTCCTAGACTATGATGCGGGCACTGTCTCCTTTTTTAATGTCACTAACCATGGGTTTCTCATCTATAAATTCTCTTCATGTTCCTTTTCTCAGAAAATGTTTCCGTATTTCAATCCTATGAAATGCACAGCCCCCATGACACTGTGTTCTCCAGGCTCTTAAACCTCTTACACCTTCACCCACTTCTTTGGAGTGCCTCTTGCCTTGGGTGCATCTAATGAGTTGAGCTTAACATTCTCACCATCTTTTCCATTTTCTCTCTCTCTTTTTTTCGATTTGAA
>NW_006295459.1:817334-818349 GCF_000327345.1 Myotis davidii | reverse complement strand
TGATGTATTTTTGTGAAAATTAAACCATAGAATATTTTCAGTAATTTCTTTCATGGCTAGCACATAATTAGTCATCAAGTATACTGTTGATTCATTTTTGTTTGCCTCTCACTGTGATTGAAATAAATGATTTTAAAAATACATATTAGCTTACTTTCAACTTTACTATTCTTGCTTTGATTTAAGAAATAAAAATAACTTGATGAGAGAATTGTGAAATCTAATGAAAAAGATAATCGATGAACAAAATGGAACCAGAAACAAGGAATAGACTGGGCAGTATCTGAGGGGAGGTGGGTGCGGGGTGACTGGATAAAGAAGGGAAGGGTGTTAGCTAAAGAGCATATATGCATACCCCATGGGTATGGACAATAGACTTGTGAAGACCAAGGGAGGGGGTGTGGGAGAAGGTTAATGTGGGAAAAAGGAGGCTACAGGGGGATGTCTATCTGCAACAATGTCAACATTAAAACTTTTAATAAAAAAAGTTATTATTCACAGAAATGATTTAAATACAATTGTGGGATTTCTTAACAGTGTTTTGTTGCCCAGTTCAGCCTTACTTTTGTAGTGAGGTTCAAATTTTCAGGAACAAGAGAAAAGCCAGTTCTCCAAAGAGATAGCAGGTGCATGATTTTGGCAATGAATATTCACACTATCCCCTTGTCTTTTGGAATTTTTATTCCCAAATCTCAAAGAAGTAAAAGTTAAAATAAATACATTAATGAATTAACTAATCTATTAAAAGTGCTCTCTTGTCAATTATTATCTTCTCTCATCTCTGCATGGCCACAGGAATATCTAAATTCCTCACCCTGGATTATCGTTGATGTAACAAGGGATTGCAAGGTGGATTTTACAGTGTGTGTGTGTGTGTGTGTGTGTGTGTGTGTGTGTGTGGCACGCATGTCTGAAATTGATTTAAATTTTCCCTTTGACCTCTACATTCCTTACTCTCCATTGCTGTGATGCCTGGTGCTATGCCTTACTAGAAATAATTCTCAATTATTGACAG
>NW_006295459.1:814893-815728 GCF_000327345.1 Myotis davidii | reverse complement strand
GAGGGAGATAGAGACAGAAACATTGATGAGAGAGAAACAATGATGTTTTCCCCTGCACACCCCCTACTGGGGATTAAGCCCACAACCCAGACATGTGCCCTGGACTGGAATCCAACTGCTGACCTCCTGGTTCCTTGATGGATGCTCAACCACTGAGCCACAGTAGCCAGGCTTGATTCATGACCACAGTAGTTATGTTGACAGCAACACCTACAATAGAATAGAAACATGATTATTGTCAGCATGTTCAATGTAATTAAAATTGTGTCCATAGCAATATAACTGTATGTCTTTCTATTTAAATATCATTCCCCATATACCAATATTTTGTAACAATCTGACACAGAAAGAAGGTCCCTTCCTACCTTCATAAATCTAATTATTTTGGGGTGCAGATCTGGATGAAGAGGAATACTCAATTATAGTATTATTAGGGGCCCGGGGCTTGAAATTCGTGCGGGGGTAGGAGGGGTCTCTCAGCCCGACATGCACCTTCTCAAATCAGGGAGCCCTTAGGGGAGCCCTCTCCAATCCCAGAATTTCTGTCTGTCTTTGCAATCATATGAGCGACTTGTCTGAGAACTCAAACCAGTTTGGTTTGGTGCTCACAGAATAATAGAGGTCTTTTATTTTCTTTGCTCCATTGGTGGAGATTTCCTAGAAGTTGTAGGATATCTTCTTTTTCTTTTTTAAAAAAATATATTTTATTGATTTTTTTACAGAGAGGAAGGGAGAGGGATAGAGAGTTAGAAACATCGATGAGAGAGAAACATCGATCAGCTGCCTCTTGCACATCTCCTACTGGGGATGTGCCCGCAACCGAGGGACACGCCCC
>NW_006295459.1:809702-813626 GCF_000327345.1 Myotis davidii | reverse complement strand
ATTTTTAATTTGAATATTTTTTTCATTTCTGCTTTTGATTGATGGTTCCAAAAGTTCCAAATATTTCCCAAAGAAGTGGGGAAAGTGGTCGCTTATGGAGGTGTGAATGTTATCTAGATAAAGACTCCACTTGAAGAGCACCTCCCTGTGTTAAATTCCATGCTCTTCCTGCCTCCTAGTGGCTGGTAACATGTCACTACCTCAGCTGTACCACATTATGTCTGGGAGGCTTTTATTTCTAGGTCAGAAACAAAAACTGGTAGTTAACTGAAGGATCAGCTAAGGTTCAGTGGTGTTGTGGAGAATTTTTCTCAATAGGTAAAATTTTTTTTCTACATACCAGCTCTTTGTAGCTGCTATTTAGAAAGAAGAATCTTTCCTAAAATTCCAAGGACAGATGCTACCATTCAGCTCAAATTATCAGAGATCTATCACTGATTATCTTCCCCATTACACTCTGCATTACAAAGGGCAGGTACCCAGACTCCCTGGATCATGATTTTATCCCTAGTAAGTAGTTCAGGACATAACTATAGGAAAAGCTTAACTAGTAGGTATAGAATTGAATTGAAATTCTGAGTATTCAGGATAGCTGTGGAGTGTATCATTAAATTTCACATTCTTCTTATTCAAATATTCTTGCAATAATAATCTGCAAAAAGGATAAAACTATAAGAACATATGGAAGCATTGACTTCCCTAAGTGTCCTAACTGGTGACTTCACATTGTTATTGTTCTTTTTTAAAATATATTTTATTGATTTTTTACAGAGAAGGGAGAGGGATAGAGAGTTAGAAACATTGATGAGAGAGAAGCATCAATCAGCTGCCTGCTGCACACCCCATACTGGGGATGTGCCTGCAACCAAGGTACATGCCCTTGACTGGAATTGAACCCGGGACCCTTCAGTCCGCAGGCCAATGCTCTATCCACTTAGCCAAACCGGTCAGGGCACATTGTTATTGTTCTTAAGTTTCTGTTTTGCTTCCTTTGTTTATTTTCCACTCCTATGAACTTAACTTTCATTTCTCACTCCACTTCTGTGGGGGAACTCCTCTGTGGAGAGCTGGTCGCTGGCTTGGTGAGTGAATTCTGACCTGACTTACAGCTGATCTCCTCCATTGAATTAAGACTCCTGTATATTTCCTAAAAGTGAGTGGGGCATTTTCTGGGGACAAAGGACAGGAGGCTTTGGGGGAGCAGACTGTGTTTGGTGTCTTAAATTGTGATTCTGAAGCTGCTCTGCTGACTGTCTCTGCTGAGGTGGCAGAAAAGAGAAACACTGAGTCCGGGGGAAGAGTGATCTTTAGAGAAAGGGGGTTTAAAAGAGCAGTCTTATTTATTTCTTGGAGGGATCATTATTTCTCCAGGCTGACTTACCTCATCTTCTCCCTATTCTGTAGTCTTGACTTTCTACCTTTCCAAGGTGAGCCAGAATACTCCTTTCCCAGCCAGCAAATCCCTCCCTCCTGTTCTCCAGGAAGCCTGTGAGATGAGCCCTGTTCTCCCTCTTCATAAAGCCCAAGCCCCTGGTGAGGCCAGCAGGAGTGAGAGCCCTTATCAGGAGGCCTGTGGGAGGGGCGGGCTCTTAGGGGCTCTGCCAGGGATCAGAACTTCTTGAAGCTGGTCCCTTACTCTTTTGTGCAATTAGCATTATTTATTTATTTATGTATTTATTTTTACAAAACTTTATTCTTAAATGTACAATAAGCTCGCAGACAATACTTCTTCTTTCCAGCTGTAGGTGGCAACTGATGTTATCATAGGGAATCCAGATGTTAAAACAGGAATAGAATTTAGGATCGCCATTGCCCCAGGCACAAAGGAACAGCCCATTTCTGGCCAGATTTCTTTATTTCCCATGTGTCCTGGGGGCCTTTTCCCTTGGCCTTTGCTTTCTGCTGGAATGCCTTACTTTCCTCATCCATCTGCTTCTTGGGCTGTCTCGGGGGCTTTTTCTTGCCACCTTTGAGACTGCATATGACACCTGCTGCCCTTTCCCTTAGTGCTGATTCTTTTACTTATATCTTTTTTTTAAAAAAAATATTTTATTGATTTTGTATTGAGAGGAAGGGAGAGGGATAGAGAGTTAGAAACATCGATGAGGGAGAAACATCGATGCGCTGCCTCCTGCACACATCCTATTGGGGATGTGCCCGCAACCAAGGTACATGCCCTTGACTGGAATCGAACCTGGGACCTTTCAGTCCACAGGCTGATGCTCTATCCACTGAGCCAAACCGATTAGGGCTCTTTTACTTATATCTTAGTAACTTCTGGGAAGCTGTGCACAACTTTCCTGATAAATGCCCAGCACTTTGGCCAGCCTGATGACAGAGGCTGGATAACCAGATTGCTGCTCATCTCTGTAGCCCCCAGGTGGCCACTTGTCTCTCAAAGGTCCAGGAACAGGCAACTTACTGTTTCCTGAGGGCCATGGCTCACTAGTGCCTCTGTGCACCCTATGACTCTGGTGCCCTCTCTGGCTTTAGAGTGCATTCTGCATCATCCTGGACATAACCCTTCCACGTTTATTACCTTAACAACTCTTTACTGACTTTTCTCTTGCCTGGAGGTAAGAAAAGGAGTTGATAATTTTTCAGAAAGAACTCCATCTTAATCTCACCTTTGAACAATTTATACCTTGATATCTCTGTTACACAGATTTTGAAGTGTACTTAACTTCCTCCCCCGTCTCAGAGATTATGGATCTGTGACTCATACCTGGACAAGGTGTAAACTAACTGCATTCTCAGGGGCTATTATAGGTTCCTCAAAACAGGAGAAAATAAGTTTTTATATATTTTAAAGATTTTACATTAAAATCTCAATAACAAATGGATTCACCTGTGGCATAAAACTACATTCTGCTGAATGTACAATAAATATCAGGTATCTACAAAAATTGTATTTTAAGATGGGAAGAGAAAGTAAACAAAGAATAAAAGTGTAAGATGGTATAAAATAAGATGGATATTCCTATGGTATAAATGTAAAACCAAGAAACAACAACAATAATTATTAGACCAAAAGGTCATAGTAGGAGAAGGTATCTATAGAGCCCTGGTAAAAGGACTTTACTGTTTTAAATAAATTTCAGTTTAGGTCTCAGTGTGAGAAGGTGATTTTGAGTAAAGTCTTCAAGGAAATGAGGGGATTTTTTGTCCTGAGTGATTAAAGAATATGAATGCAATCAGTGTGGTTTGATGGGAAGGTGAGTTGAGTGGGTAAGGCAATAGAAGGGGATGTGTAATGTAGGCCTAACTAGGCCATGATAAAGATGGATTCACTGATGGCATGCATCTGAGCAAAGGAGCGGCAGGGTTAATGTGGACTTTAAAAAATCACTCTTGCTGACGGTGAACAAGGATGCAAGCAGACGATGAGACCAGTGACAGCATCAGGAGAACTAGCAGGGAAACCATTCCTGGAATCTAGGTGAAAGACTCATTTGGATGGGACCTAATGAGAAGAGAGTGCTGCAGGCTTTTCTGATAAACTTACTAGGAGAGAAAGGGATGAGCTAGGGGTAGTTTTATGAAGAGAACTTTTATTTCTAAATGATTTATTTGAAACAAATTGACCTGAGAGCTAGAGGTCTTGTGGTGAGGTTTTTTAATGTGGTGCAGACTAAACCCTGGATGGAAGGAGGTGGGATAGAAGAAAGAGCTCTGAATATAGAGGCATGGGAGGAGTTGCAATGTTTCTCAACTCACCAGGTGTCTGGAGGCCAAGAACAGGTTCACCTTCTCATTGGCAGTTACTGATCCAGGGTACAGGAGCGGTTTTAAGAATGTTGGCTGGACACTCCCCGCCTTGCGTGTCCCCACCGCCTTCTCCAGTTGTAGCGGATGCCCGCTGGGGGTTCCGCGCGGGCGGCGGAGGGGCGCGTGGGGGAGGGAGCGCAGGCTGCTCCGCACCCC
>NW_006295459.1:808856-809298 GCF_000327345.1 Myotis davidii | reverse complement strand
GCAGGCGCCGGAACTGGCAAGCGCCTGGGCCGCGGAGATGTCGGCATCGTCCCCGCCAGCGGGGGCTGCCAGTGCCGCCAGTCACCCGGCGAAGAAGGAATGACACGGAGACAGCGTTCAGTTGATCAGCAGCCTAGCCAGGATCTCCAGCCAAGTTCTGGTCTGGATCTCCAGAGAAGTTCTGCCGTTTATTGTCTTGTTACATCCGTATTTATACCAGTTGATTTTAATCCTGTCAATTTCTATTACAAAGGTTAGGGCGTTTCTTATCTCCATTCCAGGGAGCAAAGATTATGTAGCTTAGGCATGATTGTTTGTAGTTAAAGTGATTAACTACCCGGCTGGCACTTAGTTAAGGAGTTTCATCCCCTCCCTGACTTCAGGGAAAAATCCCTACCTGGGGAAACAACCTTTCTCAGAGAGGTGACCTTGGTTAAAACAC
>NW_006295459.1:799394-802265 GCF_000327345.1 Myotis davidii | reverse complement strand
ACACACAGCGCTAAGGGGAGCAAACATATTAAGAACAGTATGCTATATACGCCAGGTCCCTTGAAACATATGCTGTGCAGATGTTTCTTTCCTGCAGCGACTGTGTCAAGTAGCAAGGATGGACTGGCTTCCGGCACATTGATGTAAGAGAGACACATCAGTCTGCAGGCGAACACTCTATCTACTGAGCCAAACTATCTAGGGCTCTGTCTGTCTTAGTGGGAGGGTATCAATGGCATAATGCTTCTTCAATGATAGAATACAACAAACAAACAAACAAATACTTTTGTTAGTTTTCCAAGCCTGTCATACAAAATGCACTACAAATAGTTGGCTTAAATTTATTCTCACAGTTCTGGAAGTTGGAAATATAACATCAATGATGTTGGCAGGGTTGGTTCCTCTCAGGGCTGTGAGGGAGAAATCTGTTCCATGCCTCTCTGCTACTTTCTGAAAGTTGGCTGGCATTTATTGGCATTCCTTATTATATAGTGGTATGTGTCTCAACAACCCTACCTATTTTAAAAGAATAACGTTGACCTCTGTAAGTCATTTATTTTATTTACACATCTGAAGAAAAGAGTATATTTTTTTAAATTTATTTTTCTTTCTTTTTTTATTTTAATTTTCAATTACAATTGACATTCAATATTATGTTGTGCTAGTTTCAGGTCTACAGCATAGTAGTTAGACCATATACTTTACAAAGTTCCCCTCTCCCCCAATATTTCAAGTTCCCACTTGCACCATACGTAGTTATTACAATATTCCTATTTTCCCCTATGTTGTACTTTTAAATCTTATGACTATTTTGTGACTACCTGTTTGTACTTCTTAATTTAAGGTCAGAGTACAGTTATTTGTCAAAAATATTTACATAAGCCCTAGCCAGTTTGGCTCAGTGGATAGAGTGTTGGCCTGCAGATTGAAGCATCCCTGGTTAGATTCCCGTCAAGGGCACATACCTTGGTTGCAGACTCCATCCCTGCCATTGTTTGGGGCATGTGCAGGAGGAAACCAATCCGTGTGTCTCTCTCACATTGATGCTTCTCTTTCTCTGTCCCTCCCCCTCCCTTCCACTCTCTCTAAGAATCAGTGGGAAAATATCCTAGGTTGAGAATTAACTCCAAAAAGATTTTTAAAAATATCTGTATAAGAAATAAATAGGTCAAAGTGATACCAAAATTATAACTGGCTATAAAATTGTTAGTGATAAAATGTCATTTCTATCCTGGTCTTTGCTGTTTCTGTAGATGTGTCTAGGGAATGAGTTTGAGGGCATAGGAAGGCTCTGTGAGGCACAGGTGTATTAACAGGTGAACACTTTTCAGGTTAATGGGAATAAAGATGAAAGCTGATAAGAAAATGTCTACCAGATGGTCATCTATTGAGAGATGGGGAGCAGGGAGCTTCTGGTTTTATTTATTCATCAAACACTGTGTTCCTATGATACATTGTTCTAGATACTGAGGAAACACCAGCTGACAAAACAATGACCAATCTAATGCATGAATTACTTTTAAAAAAGAAGAGGTAGCCCTAGCTGGTTTGGCTCAGTGGATAGAGAATCAGCCTGCAGACTGAAGAGTCACAGGTTCTATTCTGGTCAAGGGCACATACCAAGGTTTCAGACTTGATCCCCAGTAGGGGACGTGCAGGAGGCAGCCAATCAATGATTCTCTCTCATCATTGATGTTTCTATCTCTCTCTCCCGCTCCCTTCCTCTCTGAAATTAATAAAAATATATTAAAAAAAATAAAAATAAATAAAAAGAAGAGCTGGGCAGTTAAAGAGAGATATTATACATTAGGTAGTTAAAATTAAAAAAAATATATCAAATGCACAGGAAGTGATAGTATTGGCAGTTTTGCTATAGATAAGTTAGATTAGGCCATGCTGATAAGAGGTCATGTGAGGTGAAGACAAAATAAAATGTAAAAAGGAGTCATACTGACATCAGGCAGAAGATCATCCCATCTAGAGACAAGCACATGCAAAATCTCTCAGACAGCATTGGATTTTGTGCTTTTAACATAAAATTTTTTTTATGGGAAAGCCTGGAGAGATTAATCTTAATTACACATGCAAAGTGAAAGAAATCAGACTCAAATGACCATATATTAAAATTCTACTCTTATGCATTGTTCAGTAAAGGTAATTCCACAAAAACACAGGTGAGGTTAATGGTAGCCTAAGGCTCAGGTTCAGAAAGGGTGACTCTAATGGCATTAGGTTTGTTTTTAAGAAATAGATATGTTCTAGAATTGGACTGTGGGGATAGTTATTCTGTTTCATAAATTTATTAGAAATGACTGTACTCGAAAATGAATGCATGTGATGTAAATATAACTCAATACAACTGTTCAAATAAAGTAAATCACACAGAAGAGCAATGTAAAAGCATTGTTCGTGTATATAACATGCTGAATGTGCTTGAGAATAGAAAAGTATAGAAAAGACTAATGATTAAAAAAAATGAAGAAGAAAAGAAAAAGACTAATGATGAGTGACACAAAGCTTTTGGTAAAAAAGGCCTCAATTTGTCCTCTATCCAGTAGAAAAAGAGAAAACAGCAATCACTGCCTGGGAGTAAAATTTGTCATGTGACATACACTAAGAGGAAAGTGTTTGAAATCATTACAAAGGGACCTTTACATTCTGTTACTGACTACTCTTCTCTCTTTCTCTTTTCCTTTCTTTACTGAATATTAATGTTTTGTCCTGTTCTAAATGTCTGCCCAATCAGTATCCTTTCTCTTCCTGCCTTTCTTATCCTGCCCGCTTCAATATTCCCAGCCTTGCAGGAGTCTGTGAACAAGAAGAGCCTCTGGAGCCAGGACAGGAAGAAGCCAGGGGAGCGTTGCAATGGAT
>NW_006295459.1:792561-799380 GCF_000327345.1 Myotis davidii | reverse complement strand
AGATGCTGTGTCTCTGTGAGCAACGTGGTCTCTGTGAGCAACATGGTCTCTGTGAGCAACATGGTCTCTGTGAGCAACATGGTCTCTGTGAGCAACATGGTCTCTGTGAGCAACATGGGGAAAATTGCCATCTCTTCTGTAAGGAAGATGGGAAGGCCATTTGCAGCCTTTGTGTCCAGGAGCACCCAGGTCACCAAATATCCCTCGTGGAGGAGGTGGTCAAGGAATGTCAGGTAGGCCCCAGAGTGTGGAAACATTAGGCAGAATGTTACCTGAAGTGAAATCTTTACTGCTTAATCCTATTTCTTTCCCTTGTCATCATAGAACTGAGTGCTGCATTCTGTTTGATATCCTTGGCTCAGCTTCTGAAGCCTGAGGGACATTGTTGTGCATTCATTCATTTTCTTCAGTAATATGCATATCAAAGAGAAGTTGTATGAGTGAGAATTTCTCAAGATAAATTCTGATTGCCCCATGAACAGATGGAATTTTTAGGAACATGATTGGTTAGATCTGGGAAGAGTGTTCTTGAGGAGAAAGGACTTTGCTTGCTGCAGGACCAGCTCTTTCTCTAGGAAAAGAGAAATCCAAGCTACTCTTAACATAGAGATGAAAACTTGCATCACCCTGGGATAAAGGACACACATACTTCCTCAGATTTCTGTCTGCATTCTCAGTTCTAATTGCTAGCTTCAGTTCTGAAATTCTAGTCTCTTCTGAGATGAGCCTGATTTCTTCTCCATTTATCTGCTATCTAGGTGTGAGGAAGCTCATAGCTTGACTTTGGTGGTTCCTTTCTCACAGGAGAAGCTAGAGGCAGCTCTGGACAGGCTGACAGAGGAGCAACAGGAAGTTGAGGAGTTGGAAGCTGTCATCAATGAAGAGAGAGCTACCTGGGAGGTAAAAAGACATTATTCTTGAGGCAGCTCTAAAATAGCAAACTTAGTAGCACCTTGTCCAATCACAAGGATGCCCCTTCCTCCTTGTTAGCTCAGAATTAATGAGTTGAGAAGATGTTTGTTCAGTCCTCATTCAGTTCCATTCCTATTAAGAGTTGAGAGCTACAGAGTAGACACTCCCAAGTGAAAGCAGAGGCAAAGACATAGAGAAGACCAATGTAAAAGTGATTCATGCATCTGTGTCCCATTTCATTCATCAAGTTTGAGGTTCTGATACTTCCAGAAGAAACGTTAAGGAAGGCTCAGGATTCCGTTTCGGAGATATGAGTAGAGGAGTTTCATATGCAGTGTGGCATGATTATCCAAGACAGGTGCCTGTAATCCAAGTCTCATTCAGGAAGCACATTGTGTTTCCTGGTGGGCCTTGAGAAAGTAAACTTGAATGAATTACTTTGGGAGCAACTCAAGAGAAAAGAGTTGGGAAAATGCTTTTCCCGGGAATGGCCCATTTTCTTTTACCTCCTAAGTGCCTGAGGAATATCACTTTTGTCTTGGATCCCAAGGCCCAGGCCCTCAGCTGGACAGACTGACTGTTTCTTCCTCTTCTCTTCCCCAACAAATCACATGCAGACTGAGAGAGAGAGGATTCGGAAAGGGTTTGATGAAATGAGAGACGTCCTGGACAGAGAGGAGCAAATGGAGCTGCAAAAGCTGTGGGAAGACGAAGTGCATGCGCTGGATAACTTGGCAGAGGCTAACTATCAGGTGGTCCAGCAGAGGCAGTACATGAGAGAGTTCATCTTGTATCTCCAAAATCATATGTGTGAATCATCTATAGACATGCTACAGGTAGGACTTGGGCCGGAGCACCTATATATGTGATTTGGGGAAATCACAGAGATTAAGCTTCCTTCCCCGCTTCGTGTCTGCATTTTCTTCCTTATTAAAAGACTAGAGACCCGGGGCACTAAAATTTGTGCACTTGGAGATTTCCTTCAGCCTGGCCTGTGCCCTCTCGTAGTCTGGGACCCCTCGGAGAATGTCCACCTGCTGGCTGAGTTTTTTCTTTTTCTTTTAAATTTAAGGCAGTTCTGGCTGTTTTTTGTCAGATACAATAACAACATAAACCTAATACAGAGTGTAAAACGTTTTGAGCAGGTACAGCCAACTGGCAGCCAAGGCTTTGTTGGTATAAAAGGGTTTAGACTAAAGAGGGGGAAACCAAATATATTGGTGTATTTTTGTCCAAATAAGCAAATAATGTTATGATGGGAAAGATGAGATGGCTAAAAGAAGCTTAGCATAGGGACTGAACTGGTTTAGTACAATATTGGAATTCAGAGTAAGATACACTTTTAAAACATTCTTTTAAAAATATGTTTTTACTGATTTCAGAGAAAGGGAGAGGGAGAGAGAGATAGAAACATCAATGATGAGAGAGAATCATTGACCAGCTCCCTCCTGCATGCCCCCTCTTGGGATTGAGCCTGCACCTCATTCATGTACTCTGATCTCTTGGTTAATGGGTCGATGCTCAGCCACTGGGCACAGCCAGGCTAAGATACACTTTTTAATGAAAGACAGTGATGAAATAGATATTGATACTATTCTGGACAATGGAATGTAAATGGCTGGGAAACAGTCAATTTCATTATAGACTTTCTCTACTGCTGGTTTCTGTGACTTATATCATACTTACGCATTGATGAGATTCCTTTAGGGTAGTGTGTAGAATGTATAGAATGAGTAGAAGAAGACACGGAAAAACATTTGCTTGAGTACTAGTTTGCTTGTTCCTACAGCAAAAGAAAAATGTATGTCCTGAGGAATGTAATTATTGATTAATCATCTTTGATTCCCCAGAGTTTGGAATTATGTCTAAAAAATAAATTTTCCTTTGTCACTGGAATATATAAAATCATAATAAATTAAGGGGGTCTTCTCATGAATGTGTATAAAGAAATAGTAGGCTCCTCTCTTCCTTTTAAATATATACTGTCTTTAGGTCCTGGAAGCATATTTTCACTATCCTTACATGACTCCTCTAAGATGGTTGGTCTGGGTCTTATCTCTACAGTTTGTCCCCCATCTATATTCTGACCATCTATTTATTTACACCAGATCAAGGGGTGCTAGGGATGTGAAGAGGAAGGTGAGCAAAACTTTGAAAGGTAGGAAGACTTAATAAGGGATGTGTAGCTAAATTTGAATTTCAGATAAATAACACATTATTTTTTAGTGTAAGAGTATCTTAAATATTTCAGAAGCCATGCTTATACTGAAACATATTTATGATTTATTCAAAATTACATTTTAACTAGCCATTTTAATTTTCTAAATCTGGAAACCTTACTCTTGACTTATGTTTTCTCTCTTTTCTCCAGGATATGATTAACATCTTTAAAAGGTATGTGTGTGTGAGACGAAGCATGGTCCTTTTTTTTTTCTTTTTTGTATGATGACAAAATTATAGCTATAAGAGTAATTTTGAATCAATTATAATTTTAAAAAATCACAGATGTGGTAAACTTGGGTATTACAGTATTTCAAATTGTTGATAACAGGTGAAACTTTGTAATGGTATGGAATTTGGGTGGTGGGAGGTCACAGATTTTGGGATAATAGAAGCATTAGAAATAAGAGTCCCAAAGAAGAAGAATCCAAAGAGGCCTACACCAAGACACATTATAATTAAAATGCCACCTGGAGACTATTATGTTAAGTGAAATAAGCCAATAAGAGAAAGGGGAACATCACATGAATTCCCTTACTTGTGGAATCTAATGACCAAAATGAATTGACCAACAGAATAAGACCCAAGGCATGGAAGCTAGAAACAGATGGACATATCTCAGGGTGGTGGTGGTGGGAACAAGAAGAGATAAACCAAAGAACTTATATACTTATATGCATAGGCCATGGACACAGACAATAGTTTAATGAAGGCCTTGGAGGGGTAGAGGCTGGCTAGAGAGGGATAAGGGGTGAGGGGAATGGAAGATATCTGTAATACTGTCAACAATAAGTATATATTTAAATTTTTAAAATGTCAAAGGTTAAAGACAAAATAAGAATCTGTTTAAAAATATATATTTTTATTGATTTCAGAGAGGAAGGGAGAGTAAGAGTGGGATAGGAACATCAATGATAAAAGAGAATAATTGATCAGCTGCCTCCTGCACACCCCACACTGGGGATCAAGCCCACAACCCTGGCATGTGCCCGGACCGGGAATAAACTGTTAGCTCCTGGTTCATATGTTGACGCTCAACCACTGAACCATGCCAACCAGGCAAAAGCGAGAATCTCAAAAGCAGCAAGAGAAAAGTAATTAGTTACCTACAAGGGAGCTCCCACAAGATTTTCAGGTGATTTCTCAACAGAAACTTTGCAGGCCAGGAGTGCCATGAAATCTTCAAAATGATGAAAAGCAAGGAGCTACTACCAAGATTACTCTACCCAGCAAAGCTCTCATTTAGAATTGAAGGTCAGGTAAAGAGCTTCCTAGACCAGAAAAAGCTAAAGAAGTTCATTACCACCAAACCAGTATTACATGAAATGTTGAAGGGTATTCTTTAAGAAGAGAGGAAAGTAAAAATTACAAATATGAACAATAAAATGCCAATAAAAACATATCTGTCAACAATTAAATCTAAAAATAAAAATAAACAAGCAGAACAGAAACAGACTCATAGATACAGAGAACATTCGGATGGGAGAAATAGCTTTGTATGGTGTCAGGTAGGTATGAGATTTTGGGGGATGATTACTTAGTAAGATTTATAATGTCAAATCACTGGAATGAACCCCTGAAACTAACATAATATTGTATGTCAGCTGTAATTGAAAAATAAAAAATGATTTGAAAGAAAGAATAGGTTACAGTATCAGAATACCATAACTTCACTCATTTTAGTCAAACCTTCATCTCTTCCTTCTATATTTAATAGGTGTCTGTCTTATCACAGGGAAGATCTTTTCCTCTTTACCTCACAGGCTCCCAAATCTTCTACAAGAACATTTTCCTTACATATCCATTTCTCTATAGTGAAACAAGGTCTTTCTAGGTGATGTTCTTTGGATTGCAATGAATTAATTAACTAATTAATTAATTAATAATAAATAAATGAAAGACTCAAATCTCAGGGAATAGTGACTTTAGTTCTGGTGTCAATAATAAATTTCTTTTCTTTTTACATGTGTTAACAACTTCTAGGAAAAATGGCTTCCTTTGTCTAAAGTTGTCTACCCTCTTGGCAGCATCAAGCACATGAAATTCTGATCATTAGTAATTTGGATGTATTATCTTCCCCTTTCCCAAATGTTTGAAATGATTCCCCAGAAGAGAATGTGACTTTATATGTTATTAGTGACCCTTCCCATGAAATTGCACAAGATTTGGGATCCCTCCCTACTCCCCCCCTGCCACGTGCCATGGGACTGCCTCGAGTCCCAGGGTCCCCCGTGTGGCCAGTGTGCCATGGGATGGCCCCAAGTCCTGGAGTGCCGCCCCAATGCCCCTCCTCTGGGCCATGTGCAGCAGCCACCGGGCCCTGCCCCTGCAGCATGCACACAGGGCCATGGAAACCCCAGCAGAAGCCGTACAGAGTGGCTGCTGACTCTGCCCTGCTCCCCTTCCCCTGTTGTACATGCTGCCATCTTGAGGTGGCATTACAGAATGAGGGTCAATTTGCATATTACCTCTTTATTATACAGGATACTCAGCATCTGTACTGGAATAATAGACATAGAAAACACTTCAGATTTGCAAACTAGGTTCTAGAGCGTCTCCACTAAGCATCTGCCTGGGCACCATTATCCTTGGCCTCTTCCTGGAGGAACCACTGAGATGGCAGTGACTCCTCCATATGTGAAATGCTTTTTATTAGAGGCACCAAACAACTTTTAAAGGTACCACCATTACATCTAATAGTGTATTATTTTAAGAGGTAGAGAGTATGGGGTTAATTTTTCCATTTGGGAAGGAAGAACATGAGCTTTATGAGAAGAAGTCCTTCCCAAGGTCACACAGAGAGTAAATAGAAAGGTAGACACGAAGACATTCCTTCTGGTTGCAGTGTCAGGACTCTCACCTGTATCTCCCTCAGGCTTTTCATTGAAGAGGATTCAAGTGAGAAGGCATCAGTGGAGAGACAGTGGTGAGAGACAGTGGTCTTGGAGAGACACAAGGTAAGAAGTGTGAGGGACCAATTTTTGTCTTCTCTAGGAGTGAGGTCTGGACCTTGAAGAAGCCAAAAATTGTTTCCAAGAAAGTAAAGAGTACATTCCGAGTTCCAGATCTGCCTTGGATGCTGCAAGTGTTTAAAGGTGAGGAGAGCCAGAGGAAGGATGTGTGTGGGGGATTCTTATAGTCCCAGAGCACATGGGGTAATGGGTGCTTCTCTATATGAGGATAAAAGAGAGGAGGTAGGCCTCACAAGAAGACCCCGGTACCCTGTGCTGAAGATGTGAACACATCTAAGCGGGAATGATCAGCTGTCCTCCTTCACCAGCTGACAGCATCACAGGCTTCCCCTACTCTGTTCCCACTCAAGAGAAAGGATGGGAATTAGAGTTGCCTTTTTTGCTTCTAACCGCACCATTGAAACTTTTGTCATTTCAGAGCTGGCAGAAGCCCAAAGCTACTGGGGTAAGAAGTTACAGGTTCTTCAAATCGCCATGTTCTGATCCCTTTTCAGAAGCTGTGCTTACTCTTAGGTCCCATGATCTTAGTTACATGGGTTCCATCCAAACAGGTATACATACATACAACAGTTCTTAACTGATCTACTCATCATTGACCCTTTAACTCATGTTCCTCCAAGTCAGTTTCCCCTATTCCTTCTCACAATGTCACAAGACACATGCCATATTTAATTCACCTGACTGTGTATTTTTTCCTACAGTGGACTTGATGTTG
>NW_006295459.1:789634-792510 GCF_000327345.1 Myotis davidii | reverse complement strand
TCGGATATTATCATTTCTGAAGATAGGAAACAAGTGACAGTTGGGAACTATTTTATGTTTTGGAATGTATATCCATGTGATTTTTCTGCTCTTGATGTATTGGGCAGCCAAAATTTCTCCTCAGGAAAATATTACTGGGAAGTTGATGTATCCAAGAAGATTGCCTGGATCCTGGGAGTGTACAGCAAAACAAGTAATCTCAATAGAAAAAAAAGCTCTGGAATTGTTTTTAACCCAGATGTAAATTACCTAAATGCTTACTCCAGATTCAGACCTGAAAATGGCTACTGGGTTGTAGGGTTACAGAATGAATCTGAGTACAATGCCTTTGAGGACTCTTCTACCTCTGACCCCAAGGTCTTGACTCTTTCCATGTTTGTTCCTCCCTGTCGAGTTGGGGTTTTCCTAGACTATGAAGCAAGCACCGTCTCATTTTTTAATGTCACAAACCATGGGTCACTCATCTACAAGTTCTCTAAATGTCACTTTTCTCAGGTTGTTTATCCCTATTTCAATCCTTGGAACTGCCCAGCTCCCATGACTCTGTCCCCACCAAGCTCCTGAACATTCTCCTTTTCTGACTCATTTCTGTGTAGTGACCCTTGTCCTGGGACTCATCACCTGCACCTGAGCTCACTGCTCCATTCAGACCTTCTCTTCCTTGCTGTCTCCCTTCTGTAGAATGTCTGTTGATTCTTGGCTTAGAAGAGAAGCTTATTTACTCAGTTACCCATTTTATGTATTATCAGCAAAAGGCATGCAATCACTCTTAAAATCCGAGAAGTACTGGTATAATATCTCTGCCCTCCCATTTCTCCATATCTTCCTTTATCACTAACTTGAAGAGGTACCAACCATGACCTTAGGACAATCCACAATCACCACCACAACTGAGGAGTGTTCGAGTGTATGTCTGTTTGTTGCCTGACATACAGCAGGTTGTCCAGAGAGTATTTTGGGAGATGTTGGGAGGGGGGCAAACAAAAGTAATATTTGTACTCAGAGTGAAAATTTTATGCTCAGAGTTTAAATCCTCTCTTCTCTTACAAGGTGTGTAATGATGGATACATTTCTTTTTTCTTCTCATAAAATAAAAATTGGATTTTAAACTGCACCTAATTCTAAACATTGTTGTGTAAAGCTAACATTACTCAGTGTAAAGCACATTTTTAAGAGCCCTGCACTATTTTTAATAAATATTTGCTCTCATAATCACTGAAAAGTATGGGCTGTGTCAGTGTCCTGTGCAACGGATGTGTGCCCTTCAGAGGAACAGAAAATGATTCTACTGAAGCTCACTTGTCAAGTTCCCAGACTCTGCTGTCAAGACTACTCCAGTCCCAATCTTGTGTTACAGAACTTTTTACGTGGAGGCTGGGACTGTTTTAAGGCTCTTTATTGGGAATGGGTCAGAAAATACAAACGTATGAATTTCCAAGATCTGTCCAGCAGAGAGAGCCATGTTTAGGGACAGCCACTCTTATTGGGGACAGGTAGCCTTTTGGCGTCCAGAGTTTGTCTTTGTGCTGAAACATCTATAATAATAAAAGCACAATATACTAATTAGACCAGACAGCCATACAACCTTCCAGATGTCATGCTGGACGAAGCCACTATGGCAAGGGCTGAGGCAGAGGCAGTTAGGGGTGATCTGGCAGGTAGGCAAGAGGTTATGGGTAACCAGGCAGGCAGGCAGGTGAGCAGTTAGGAGTCAGTGGTCCCAGATTGCAAGAGGGTGCAGGCCAGGCTGAGGGACCCCCATCCCCATGCACGAATTTTATGCACCAGGTTTGAGGTCTAAGTATAACACCCTATATACCGTCCTATGAACTTTTCTTTTTCTTACATTTAAAATTAGTTTCAAATTATGATGAGGATAGTAAAGGAACAAAGTTTCCTTAGAGCATCATACATTATAAATTAGGGTGGCTACTGCACAGAACCCAAATCAAGATATAGAAGGGTAATAACATGTCCCAGTAGAATGTAAAAGAGAGTACTCGGCCTGGGAAAGGTATGTACATGTACTTATACTTACACACACACACACACACACACACACAGAGAGAGAGAGAGAGAGAGAGAGAGAGAGAGAGAGAGAGAGAGAGAGAGAGAGAGAGAGAGAGAGAGAGAGAGAGAGAGAGAGAGAGAGAGAGAGAGAGAGAGAGAGAGAGAGAAATATATATAGCTATATAATGATATGTATAAATAAATAGAGAGTATCTTTATCCAAGCTAATTTTCAATTACATCATAAAAGGATGAATTCCTTCAGGGAGTTGAAGGAATTTATAAACTTATGAGGTATGTCCCAATATTCCATGGCTAATGAGCAGATGAGGCAGAAATAGAACTGGATCTGTGTTTCTACAGCTCCAGTGCTATTTCTGCAGTTCACTTCCCAAGAAAACGTAGGTGCCAAATTCCCTAGGATGAGGGTAGGAGGGAAAAGCCAGGAAATGCCGATTTACAGAAGGAGCCTGGAGCGTCATGGGAAAAATCTTAGGTGCCAGGAGATAGTGATTGACGTTCTCAATCCACATAGCCATTAAAGAAGCAGGAGCTGCTCATGGTAATGGTTAAAAACAAGTTGAATACTTAATGATCAGGGTGCTCTTGCAGGTGATATGTAGAGAGTGAACACTTCAGACTCACCATCCTGTTCTAAAGATAGAAATGCAGAATTTAAACAAATAATGGTAAAGAAGGTGGCACAATAGTGTTGATTATGGCCACAAACTTGTTTCTCAAATAAATTAACTTTTTTGTGTGTCTGTTCAAAGGCACATATTAAGTTTGCAAGCCTTAGGGACATGGAGAGTCTCACGATTTCTAATATCCAATTCAGTATTGTTGAGCTGTATCTGAAACCCTTCT
>NW_006295459.1:786532-788812 GCF_000327345.1 Myotis davidii | reverse complement strand
GAATTGAAAAATAGAACGTTTGCTTAGCCAGTGTGGATGAGCATTGACCCATGAACCAAGAGATCATGGTTCGATTCCTGGTCATGGCACATACCTGGGTTGTGGGTTCCATCCCAAGAAGGGTCTGTGCAGGAGGCAGCAGATCAATGATTCTCTCTCACCACTGATGTTTCTCTCTCTCTCTTCCTTATTCTCTCTGACAACTAAAGAAACATAAAATAAAAAGAAAAGAAAACAGAACCTTTATACTAACTTTCTCAATTCTTAACACATAAGCAGAGGTCCAAATTGGTGTTTATTAATTTTCTCTGTGAGTTCAAATAGTGAATGTTATGAATGAATACTAATATACTTCAAATATCAGTACCTTTGTTGTGTTTTGAAATAGAAGAACTAGATTAATGAACCACATACTTTTTAATCTCATCTTTTTGCATAATAAACATTGTGTTTTGTATTTATCTATTTATTTAAAAAAAATTTTATTGTTGAAAGTATCACAGATGTCCACTTTACTTCCCCATTGACCCCTTTAATCTGTACCTAACATTCTGTTTTTAAAATTTTGAAATGTATTTGATCTTATAGATAGTCTTCTATTATACAATTCTAGGTTGTAATTTATTTTCTCTAAACATTCTCTTTGAATTTGCTGTGTGACAGTTGGCTTTCAATCACATTGCAGTTCAACAGTTATACAAGGTGAATATGTTCTAAAGATCTACTGAATAACATTCTACCTATAGGTAACTGTACTGTACTGTGCATTTAGTAATTATTTCTTTATTATAAAAGAAAGTTTTATCTTTTGTAGCTATCTACTCCTTTATTTTAAGTACAGGAATAGTTTTTTTAATCTAAGTGAATATACTAGATAAAAGTTGATTTGACATTCTTTTGTATTCTGGTAGTAATTCTCTTTCATTAGAAAGCCTTTCCTCTGTTTGCCCAGGCACATCTCCATGTTTCATGTGTTGGTTCAGATTATGACTTTCAGTGACAGAGAAGGGTCTGGGGTTTTATATGGGCTCCTCAGCAGTTAGGTATGTAGGTCAATGTTTCCCTTTCCTGGCCAGCCTCGCTCTTTCCAGGGAGCTGAAGGGCTTCATGTCCTCAGGAGTGAGTAGAGCCTCTTCTCCGCTCCAGTGAGACAGCAGGGCAGATGCTACAGGAAGGAGTGTTCCTGCAGCACGCGTCTGGCATTTTTATTTCCCACTCTTCCCAACCTGCTTATCAGCCAAGAGAAATAGAAACACTGGGCTACTTGGCCAGGGTCTGCTCTTGTCCCTGACTCACAAGAAATTCTTCAGTTCTCCATTTCTGGAAGGCTTGTGGTGGGAGAGGGATTCCAAGATAGTTATGGAATAGATAACTATCTATTGCACTATTGGGGAGGGTATTCCTCAGCCCAGCTTGCACCCTTTCCAATCTGGGACCCCTCAGGAGATCAGGCCAAAACCGACAGTTGGACATCCCTCTCACAATCCAGGACTGCTGGCTCCCAACCACTGGCCTGCCTGCCTCATTGCCCCTAACCACTTCTGCCTGCCAGTCTGATCACCCCTAACCACTCCCCTGCCAGCCTGATCGACGCCTAACTGCTCCTCTGCCAGCCCAGTTGGCCCTAACTGCCCTTCCCTGCTGGCCTGATCACCTATAAGTGCCCTAACCTGCAGGCCATCTTGTGGCTGTGGGCACCACCATCTTTGAGGGGAGGGCAGTCCATTAGCATATTCCATCATTATTAGTTGTGGGCGCTGCCATCTTTGCGACAGCATGAGGGTCAATTAGCATATTCCCTCTTTATTAGATAGGTACATCCAACTTCTCTCTGTGTCTCTCTCACGCTTATCTCATAGACACTGAGGGAAATTGATTCTTATTTATACTCCCTTTGACCTCTGTCTTCCTTTTACCCTATTGCCACAATAACTGAAGCCAAAAGTCATTAAGAAAAACATGTACTCTGTGGAACAGGTGTACAATAGGTATCTCTCTAAAGCTATTCATGGGTTTTCATCCCCTGGAATGTCCAGGCTTCCAGTTTAAGATGTGAAGCAAGTTACAGAAAAGGTTCCTGAGTTAGAAAACACAAAGGAAAAGTTCTTCAGGCTAAGACATCTTTTTGTTTGTTTGTTTGTTTTAATTGTTTTATTGCTTGATTTATTAGAATGAGTATTATATATGCTTGCTTTTATTCCCAGCCCTTGACAATTGCCTGCCCTTACCCCCCCCCCTGTGTCTTATGTCCATTGGTTGGCCATACTTACGTGCATGCAA
>NW_006295459.1:783216-784358 GCF_000327345.1 Myotis davidii | reverse complement strand
CTGAGAGACTGGGTGAAAAGGAAGTTGTTTTTCTAACCAGGAAGTGTGGAGCCGACTGGGAATGGCGGTTGGGGAATAATGGCAGGAGTTCCATTTTGGAAGCACTAAAGCTTTTAGAGTTGTGATCTCAGTTGAACCCAGTGGTTGTGGAAAAGTCACTCTGACTTGCCCAGTGTTCATCTGAGGCAGATGAAGTGCTGAGCACCATCCATCCTTACTGGTGGTCAGTCCTCACTGTGATGCAGTACGGCAGGTGCTTCTGTTATTCCTTATTGTGCATGAGAGAAAATTGAGGTGCAGATAGAGCTACTGATTGACAAAAAGGGAACATAGATAGACAATGGCAGAGTGGAAATGTTATTGTGATTGTCACCTAATCCACGGACCATTCTCTTTCTTTTAGGTGAGCTGTTTCATTCCCTAGGCATTTATTCTTGCAACTGACCCAGCATTTAGCATATTGGATTGTAAGATATCTGATCTCCATATTTGTTCCGGGTAAACTAAATTGGGAGTTCCTCATGAGCCAGGACATTCTGATTAATTTTTGCATTTTCTGGTCCCCAAAAGACATTTCATGACAGAATGCAATTATGAGTGAATATTTAAGTTGTATGTTTGAGAAAAGTTGTCAGTGAGACTATCAAGAGACAATTGGGGATAAGAATAGGAAACAGAAATCACAGAAACCAGAAGCTGCTTGATATGATTTCAATCTTCTTGAATTTGGGGAGACTTTGCTGGTGACCCAATATGTGGTCTATTTTTGATAATGTCCCATGTGTCCTTGAGAAGAATGTATATTTTGTGTCTTTGGGGTGAAATTCTGAAGATGTCAATTAAGTCCATCTGATCTAGTGAGTCATTTAAGATTGTTGCTTCTTTGCTAGTTTTTTATCTAGAGGATTTATCCAGTGATGCCAGTGGTATGTTTAAGTCCCCTACTATGATTGTGTCTTTGTCAATCTCTCCTTTGATATCTTCCAGAAGTTTTTTTTTTATGTTTTTGGTTGTCCCGGAATTGGTTGCTTATATGTTTTTCGGGGTTATACCTTCTGTTTGTATCGATTCCTTAGGTTTATGAATTTTCTTTCCTTATTCCTTTTAATGGCCTTCACTTTGAGTTGTTTTTTTTCGGTATT
>NW_006295459.1:780167-782139 GCF_000327345.1 Myotis davidii | reverse complement strand
TGCTCAGTTTGCTCTCCTTCTGGCACCCCTATTATTCGGATGTTGTTTTGTTTAGCGTTGTCCCAGAGTTCTCTTAGGCTCTCCTCCTGCTTTGTAATTTTTTTCTCAAGTTTCTGTTCAGATTGAGCTTGTTTCTCTACCTTATCTTCTAACTCATTAATTCAGTCCTCTGCTTCTTCTAGTCTACGGTGGAAACTTTCTATGGTGTTTTTGATTGTAGCTATATCACTTTTCATTTCTTCCTGGTTCTTGCATAGCTTGTTGATTTTCTCATCCACCTGGTGAATGAATTGTACAATCATTACTCTGAATTCTTTTTCTGTCATGTTGCATGCTTCAATTTCACTAATTTCCTTTCTAGGCGACTCCTCTTTTCTTTCCTCTGGGGATTGTGTCATCTCCCCATTTTGACTATCACCAGAAGGTTCAAACATCGAGTGGTGCTGGCCTGTGCCATGTGCAGTGGGAGCTTCGCACCACCCTGGTGTCACTGAAGAGCTCTGACACTAAGATGTGTGACTGTCATGGGTTGGTGGGAACCAGGCTTGCCAGAGGCAGCGTTACCAGGGCTCAGTGTGGCGTCATGTGCGCATCTAGAATCAGGGACCCCGCCTGCACCATGCTGAAACAGAGACCCCCCCCACCCCCTCCCCGGCTTGTGTTGAAAATCAGAGCTCCCTAGCATGTGCCAGGAGTCAGAGTTACCCAAGAATCCAACATCTCAGCCTGTGCTAAGATTCAGGATCCCTGTGTGTGCATGCACCAAGAATTGGAATCACTGGGAATCAGGGACCACCACCCCCCCGCCCCCGGGCGCATATGATAAGAAACAGAGTCAAGTCGCTCTGCCTCCTGCCTGGAGAATTGGGGCTTCAGTGAGCACTTTCCCAGAATTAAAGTCTGTTGGCACTACCGCCCTGCATGGGCTCCAGGTTTGGTAGCCCGATTGCCTTGCGGGGAACAAATTCCCAGTGTCTGAGCACTCCTAGGCTCAAGATCCTGCAGAAATGGCGCTGCCTGCGAACCTGTGGGGAGGAGGATAGGCTCTGTTACTCACAGAAATCTGCCACAGGGATGTCTGGATTCTTGGCTGTGGGTCTGTAGCTGTGGTTGCAGGTCTCTGTCCCCAGTGGCTGCAGGGTCCTGGTTTGTGTCTGAGACCAGACTGGGTGGTGCTGAGACCAGGATCCTAGTCTCAAGCAGCTATGTTTCTCAAGATTGCATGGTCTCTGTGCCCACCCTGGCTGCCCAGGAGTGTCCGCGCTGGGAGCGGGGCTCCACCACCTAAGACTGCCCGGGTTAGCAGCCCCTTAGAAGACCTGCAGAATCTAACTGTCCTTAGCTCATACACACACAGCACACACATCCACACACTTCTCTATCACTCCCTCGTGCTCTCACACTCTCTCCCTCCCTACCTTCCTGCCGGTCGCCATCTTCCTATTTTCTTCCTTTTAATTTTTTCTCTTACATTTTTTCCTTTTCTCAATATCATTTTTGCTCTCTCTTTTCTCTCCTATTATCTTTTCTCTGGTGGCCATTTTTATTGGGTTATCAGTGTCATGAGTATATTTGTGTTTTGTTCCTTTTGTGTCATGTTCTATTGAGTTGTATTTTGTACTGTTTGATCAATGTGAAAGGGAGTAAGCCACATAACCAGACACTCTGAGAGGAGAATCCATCCCTGAACAGGACAATAACACTCAAGACCCAACTAAACCAAGAGAACCCAAATATTCCAAGTATGGGGCATCCCTAGAATAACCACCCCAGAAGAACTCAGAGACTGCAGCACTGGGTCCCACAAAAAATCTACTATATAAGACAAACTCAAAAAATCTGGGTGTCATTGAAGTTTCATTTAATACATAAAAACAACCAAATGGAACAGAAAATTGGGAGACAAAGAAACAACCCCCAAATGAAAGAAAAGGAGGAATCACCAGAAAAGAAAGTAAATTGAGGCAGAGAG
>NW_006295459.1:757412-761619 GCF_000327345.1 Myotis davidii | reverse complement strand
GATTCAGGATCCCTGTGTGTGCATGCACCAAGAATTGGAATCACTGGGAATCAGGGACCACCACCCCCCCGCCCCCGGGCGCATATGATAAGAAACAGAGTCAAGTCGCTCTGCCTCCTGCCTGGAGAATTGGGGCTTCAGTGAGCACTTTCCCAGAATTAAAGTCTGTTGGCACTACCGCCCTGCATGGGCTCCAGGTTTGGTAGCCCGATTGCCTTGCGGGGAACAAATTCCCAGTGTCTGAGCACTCCTAGGCTCAAGATCCTGCAGAAATGGCGCTGCCTGCGAACCTGTGGGGAGGAGGATAGGCTCTGTTACTCACAGAAATCTGCCACAGGGATGTCTGGATTCTTGGCTGTGGGTCTGTAGCTGTGGTTGCAGGTCTCTGTCCCCAGTGGCTGCAGGGTCCTAGTTTGCGTCTGAGACCAGACTGGGTGGTGCTGAGGCCAGGATCCTAGTCTCAAGCAGCTCTGTTTCTCAAGCCTGCATGGTCTCTGTGCCCACGCTGGCCGCCCAGGAGTGTCCGCACAGGAAGTGGGGCTCCGCCGCCTAAGACTGCCCAGTTTAGCAGCCCCTTATAATACCTGCAGAATCTTACTGTCCCTAGCTCATACACACACACACCACACATGTCCACATACTCCTCTATCCCTCCTTCACACTCTCCACTCTCTCCCTCCCTACCTTCCTGCCAGTGGCCATCTTCCAGGCAAAAACAGTCAACAGGATTTTGGCTAAATGTGGACAACACAGAGATGGACACCAGAAGCCTAAAAGTCATTGCTCAATGAGAAGAAAGTTCAGAGGGGCCTGACTAGAGTTTGGTCAAGGAGAGACTCTTTGTCACCACCCAGGCCCCTTGCCCAGACCATGAGTGGTTATTTCAGGACCCTACAAAGCTCTATTGTGATGCCCCCCATTACTGAATATATTATCAGTATTGATAAATCATCCATATATCTTTACTAACTTGCCCCCAAACCTTGATGGAAATTGCAGCATAGAGACATTTTCCTGGGACATGCGGAGGACTGTGAACCTACCTGATCACCTGGCTATTGCTATTGGCCTGGCTGTTTGATTGGGCCTAGTAGAACTGGGGCTGGTATGAAAAACAAGCTCTCCTGTGGATAAGACATACTGGGATAAGAGTCCTGTTCCAGGCTGACAATGCACATAAAATTTTTTAGGCCCAACCATTGGCAATTATAAAAAGCTTTGCCTCACAGGTCAGGCCTCATAGGACAAATCTGCCCTCCCACACCAGGCTTGGTGCATAGCCAGTGCATTTCTGTCTCTGATGAGAGTGGCAGTCAAGGACTCAAGCCATGCTCTTTTGCATAGTCATATTCTTAGCCCAGGCCCTCCATTTGGGGGTCTCCTTATGGGGAAAACATAAGATGCTTTTCTTCTCTCACTCGGTGCTCAGTACTTTTTTAATCCTAGCCCTTCCCTTTTGAGCTCCCTCTTGCTTCTGTGTCCATAAAACTACCCCAGGCTTTTATCCAAGACTCCCTTGGCAATGAGACAACCCCCATGTATGGGGGCAAAACCCTCACAGCAGATAAGTAAATGTTAATTATCTTTCTGCCAAACATGCCATTATGCCAAGAATTTGTCTTTAACAAACTCTTGCAATTTTATAATATTTATGTTTAATGTGGAACATGTGTACCTTTTTGGTGTTTAATATAACCTAGGAAAGCTAGAATAAACTGATGATACATTGCAACTGGTATCTGTGTTCTCTAAGATGGTTTCAGAGGTCTCAGGTCTTTCTTTTCATTAAGAAATTCATGCCGTTTTAGCCGGGACTGTGGCTCAGTGGTTGAGCAGCAACCCATGAACCAGGAGGTCATGGTTTGATTCTGTGTCAAGGCACATGCCAGGGTTGCGGGCTCAATCCTCAGTGCATGGTGAGCATAAAGCAGCTGATCAATGTTTCTCTCTCATCATTGATGTTTCTATCTCTCTCTTCCTCTTCCTTCCTCTCTGAAATCAATAAAAATATATTAAAAAATATATTCATGCATTTTGTTCTCCTGAGTACAGAAATATCTTAGTCTCCTTATCCCTATCTTCCTTCAAATAATATTATGCTGCTCTACATACAGTATAAAAACTTGTAGCCAAAACAGTTTCACTTAATTTTTTATGACTTTTTGGTTACAATTGTTATAGGTTTTATTTACTTAAAAAAACCTTTATTTTGTCTTTATTGTGAATATTCTCATTGCATATTCTTTTGAGGGTCAATGTCAGGCACTACCTGTGACTGGCCCTGGGCTACTTGTTAGGAGATACAAAGTGATCCACGATTATTAGCTGACTGTGCTGGGTCTGATTGCATGTAGGTTGGGTCAAGCTGTGTAATAAGGCTGGCTGCCACCAGTACTTGGCCTGGGGCAGGTCAGCAAAAGGCCAAGGCACCCTGAGACCTGCTGGCTGCCCATTAGGTTTAGCCACTGAAAGAGCCTCAGAAGAAGGTTTTCATATCCTGCCTATTGTAAATAATGCTGCAGTAAACATATAGAGGACATATATTTTTTTCCACTTAGTGTTTTAACCAACTTTAATTATTGAGGAAATTAAAAGAAAGCTCCACTAATGGAGGCATATATTTATATAGAAATATACAGCACTACAAACATCAAGTATTTTCATACTAATATAGATTCAATGTAAACAAAATAAAATGTGTGTGTGTGTAAACTGAGAAAGGGTATAAACTTGCATGACAATGCAAAGTGTAAAAAATGGCTAAGAAATTATTGAGGTATTTCCAATATCAAGACTAGAAATTTTTAATTGTATTTTTCATTATTGGAACAAGTTTATGCAAATAGGATAAATAATACCTCAAATATATACAAGAACATACTTAGGCCTCTGAGAATTTATTTCAACTGACTGTGTCTGAATTGCCTAGACTGAATCTCATAGGGACCCAATATCCACAGCTTACTCAATCCACCAGGCTATATTCCATCTCAAGGGAAAGGAGTTAATATGGCTGATTTCATCCCTTGTCTGGACATGGGTAATGGAGGGGCCCATATGATCTGAGTTTTATCTCCTAGGAATACAAGGAATTACATAAATATTTCCATTTCACCTCTTACAGTACTTCTCCCAGCCTAATTTTTTACTTGTTTAAATAGATCCCACTACTCCTGTAAAGCAAGAGAGAAGACAGAGTTTGGTGAGTTGAAAACTACAGTCAATTAGGGAAGAGGAAAACCCTACACTGGCTCGATCATTTATCAAATAAGTAGCCTTGCATTTACTCAGTGGCCAAGCAAGGTCTGTCCCCTTAAAAATGTGATTTGGGAAGAAGGCCTCTGATAGCAATGATTCCATAATAAGTTGACAGATCCTGGCAGAAAACTATTGATTTCAAGCGTAGACCAACTAAAGCAACCATTAGTACAGTAGGGAACTCATTAGAAAAAAAAGAGCTTTTTTGGGTAAAAGAACTGAGGTCAGAATAGGTTGTGACTGAAGCAGCAGATCTTGGTTTGGATGTTTTCCTTTGGCACTCCCCTCCTTTGTAGTTGTAATGATTAGTGGCTTATTTTTCTCCTCTTTAAATGTATTCCCAGCATCCCTGAGGAAATGTGCTTCTTGTCAGGAGGCAGTGAGTCTGTGCTCCAAGAGATGGACTTGCAATCCAGCCTAAATTATAGAGACATTTGGGGCTTTCTCTGTCTACCTGCTTTCATGCCACAGGTGGTGATGTCACTATCCTTTTAGGGAACGATTTCATTAACTGTTATCATTATATTCTATAACAATAACAGTGCCTGTAGGAGTTCAGTGCCTGTAGGAGTTTAGTCTGCATCAAACATGGAGATATAACTTAGACTATATATTTTTATGGATATGGGAGCAAGGGTTTGAGAGGTGGGGAAAGGATTGACTCTGGACAGTGGGAACTAGTTACCAGTAAGTATCCTAATCTGAACTGTATTTTAATACCAGGTAAAAAAAAGCTCAATACCACCCACAGCACTGGAACCTGTCATTTATTTTCTTTCCCTTTTCCTTATTTTTTTTCTACTGCTTTATTGAAATTCTTCAGCTGATTTTATCAAATCGATTGTCTGAAATATAATATTTCCTCTATAAAGGTCTCCTATTTAGTTACTTTCTCTCTCTCTCTCTCTCTCTCTCTCTCTCTCTTCCTCCCTCCATCCCTCCCTCCAGC
>NW_006295459.1:754868-757355 GCF_000327345.1 Myotis davidii | reverse complement strand
CCTCCCTCCATCCCTCCCTCCAGCCACCCCCTCTTTTCCTCCCTCCCACACACCTCTTTCTTATACACATATTTCTTCCCATTTGAACCAGGGCCTATTTCCTTAAGAAAAGGAAACAGCTATTTAGGTTTAATCACATGAAATTGCTGACCTACAAAAACACCATTTCCTATGGTATATTAAAATATATAATATATAAAAATGAAGGGTTAATGGTAAGGAAAAGGAGGCAATAACAAGTCAATTCTATAGGTGTCAGCTCATCTAGGGGACAGAGGGTGCTTCTCATGTAGGAGCCCTGAAAGTGACAGTGCAGTCCTCAACCATGTGCAATACCAAAGTGAAATTGTCTTTCATAGCCCATTCTGACAGCTGATTTGTCCTCAGGGCTCAAAAAACCAGTGGATTCCCGACTGAAGAGACTATGTATAACTTGAGCTGTTACAACCCTAGCTCCTTTATCCTTGTTGGAATACCTGGCCTGGAGAAGTTCCACATATGGATTGGGATTCCCTTTTGTGTCATCTATGTCGTGGCTATTGTGGGCAATTCCATCCTCCTCTACCTCATTGCAGTTGAACACAGCCTCCATGAGCCCATGTTTTTCTTCCTCTCTATGTTGGCTACCACAGACCTCGTCTTGTCCACTGCCACAGTGCCCAAACTGCTTAGTAACTTCTGGCTTGGCTCCCAGGAAATAACCTTCTCTGGTTGTCTGACCCAGATGTTCTTCCTCCACTTCAGCTTTGTGGTGGACTCAGCCATTCTGTTGGCCATGGCATTTGATCGCTATGTGGCCATCTGCTTCCCCTTGAGATACACCACCATCCTGACTCCACAGGTGATCATCAAGCTTGTGGTGGGCACTGTCGTGAGAAGCTTCTCTGTCATCCTGCCAGATGTTTTTCTGCTGAAACGGTTACCCTTCTGCAGGACACGTGTCATCCCACACACATACTGTGAGCACATAGGGGTTGCTCGGCTTTCCTCTGCTGACATCTCCATCAACATCTGGTATGGATTTTCTGTGCCTCTCATGACTGTCATCTCAGATGTGATCTTTATTGCTATTTCCTATGCCTTCATCCTCCATGCTGTCTTTCACCTTTCATCCCAGGGTGCCCGCCAAAAGGCCCTCAGCACCTGTGGTTCTCATGTCTGTGTGATCCTCATGTTTTATACACCTGCCTTCTTCTCCATCCTGGCTCATCGCTTTGGGCACAGTGTCCCTAGAAACATGCTCATTCTATTTGCCAATCTCTATGTGGCCATTCCTCCTGCTCTAAATCCTATTGTTTATGGCGTGAAGACCAAACAGATTCAGGAAAAATTTATTCTCCTTTTCTCTTTGAAAAAGACGCAATGAGTGGGGAATGTCGCTGAAGGCAAAATTTAGATAAAATTGATTAGATGAAATTTTATATAACACAGGAATACATAAGAAGTCCTGGAGTGGGGCAGGAGCCAGGTGGAGGGGGACAAAGGAGGGGACATCTGTAATACTTTCAACAATAAAAAATATTTTTTTTTTAAAAAATGACACAATTACAAATAAATAAAACAGAGGTACAACTCCTATTAATTTGAAATTTTAGAGTTTTCTCCATGTGCAAAATATAGACAGGCGTAAGATAGGAGAAAGAAAATCTTTGAGACTTGTAGAAAATAAAGGGGTTTTTTTTGGCTTAGTTTTCTTTCTTGTATGCAGAAGGTGATGAAGGGCATAGAAGAAGAGCACTAAGACTAAGGTTTACATTTTTTTATTGCTAATTTTGTGATATTTGAAGGTTAGATATTTCCTAACATGCAACTCATATCTGTGTTTCTCAATGTCTGAATTAAGGAAAAAGCCTCTTGCCTTTCCTCTTTAAGTAGCTGTCAATTCTCTTTACTGCAGCTATCAAATGCACTGCTTCACACTCCAGTCCTGATTCTATGCATCATTAATTTTTCCTCCTGTGTCTTTTACTTGCTCTACTTCTCTCCTACCCATCTCAGATTACATAGTGTTGATCATCTTTTGTATCTATTTTCAGTTGTATGCCCCCCCAAAAGCTTTACTACCCTTCATCCATATTTTGCGAGTATCAATATGTCTTATTAAAATAATTGAGAGGGCAATATTAGTTACCTAATTTCACAGATGAGGAAACTGAAACTTATAAAGATTATAGAGAGACAATTAGAAGGTTCAGGATCTAAAACTAGGTCTCTCTGATTCTGAATTCTTTATTGATTTGCCTCCTAGATATCTACTCACTTGAATGGCTCACAAAGTTTTCAAACTTAATTTCTCTAAAACTGACTTGGAAAACACTAACTTCCTCCATAAAAAGTGCTCTTCTTTTCCCGTCTTTCTTTTTTTTATTATTTTTTTAAATTTTATTGCTTAAAGTATTACAAAGGGTATTACATATGTGTCCTTTTTCCCCCCCGCCCTTGACAGTCCCCTAGCCTCCCCTATCCCCCAGTGTCTTATGTCCATTG
>NW_006295459.1:746126-754561 GCF_000327345.1 Myotis davidii | reverse complement strand
TCCTCAAAAAGCTACAAATGGAACTCCCATTTGACCCTGTAATCCCACTTCTAGAAATATATCCCTTTTCCTGTCTTTCTTTAAGGTAAATGGCACCACCACAAACATGAATTTCAAAGCCAGAAACTTATGGCTTCTCCTTGATTTATCCGATGTCACTCTCTGACAAAATTAACTCAATATTTGAGTTAAATATTTGATTTTGAGGTGCTTATAAGTCATTTCAGTAGCTAAATACATACCATTTTTACCTTTATCATGATCACCAAGCTTGTCCGGGGCCCTTATCAATTATTTGTTTCTAGGAGAGCATTTGAAAGCCATGTTTTAAAAGGAGTTCCCACTCCATTCAATTCACTCACTATATAAAAGCCAAAATGGTCATTTTACAATTTACATGATTGTTTCACTTTATGTGCTGAAACTCAACAATTTCATTGTCCTCAGGAGCATACATAAGCATTGTTCTTAGGGTTAGTTCAGAGAATGGAAGACTTAAAAATTTATTTTGATTTTTATTGATTTCAGAGAGGAAGGGAGAGGGAGGGAGAGATAGAAACAGCAACGACGAGACAGAATCATTGATGGGCTGCTTCCTGCACATGCCCATATTGGGGATTGAGCCCCCAGTCCAGGCATCAAATCCAAGTTCCTGACCTGGAATTCAACTGTGACCTCCTGGTTCATAGGTCGATGCTCAACCACTGAGCCACGCTGGCTGGGCTAGAAGGCTTTAATAAAAAGAACAACTTTCCATGAGACTCAGAGCCTTGCACTAATTTACATTTATTTACAGTTCATTTATGTTATTTTCACTTCCTTGACTCTTTGAGCAAGTAATTGCAGAAGTGATATTCTTTTTGTGTGTGTTGTCCTACTGTCTTGCTATTTTACAAAAAAATAAGATTTGGTGTGGATAGAGTGTATATTAGGTGGAGTTGGGTGGAAGCAATCTATGTTTTTCTTAGAAAACTAACTGTCCCAGGATAAAAAAATCTATTTCCTAAAGACTCCACTAGGAAGAAACCATACTTTTCATCAAGATGAACACATTAAATTACGTGGAAGTAAGAACTAAAGCTTCCCAGGGCACTTACATTTTGTAGGCATTGGGTGATTTGCAACACCAGGGACCCAAGCACATGTGTGACCCACACCCCCTGCAACTGAAGACAATGGTCAACCACTGCTGCATTTTCTATTCTTCATCTCTATCTCCTTGGAAGCCCTATGATAAAACTGTTCTCTTCCTCATGGGATCACTAAGACTCAGAGACAACCAGACCCCAGGTAACAACAAGATATGAAGAGTAAAATTGGCACCCGGCCAGTGTGGCTCAGTGGTTGAACATCAACCTGTGCACCAAGAGGTCATCAGTTCAATTCCTGGTCATGGCACATGCCTGAATTCCAGGCTTGATCCCAAGTAGGGGGCAGCCAGTCTATGTTGATGTTTCTCTCTCATCAATGTTTCTACCTCCCTCTCCCTCTCCCTTTCTCTCTTATAAAAAAAAGATAGAGTAAACTTGGCATAATGATCTAAGATGGTGTGTGTGTGTGTGTGTGTGTGTGTGTGTGTGTGTGTGTGTTGACATTTTCTTTAATGTCTGTAATGACCTTTAGGGCAGTTCAGAAAAAAGGAAATAAAAGTGTTCTGACTATAAGTTTTTATACTGTACATAGATCAGCATAATATTATTTGAAGGTAGAAAGAGATAAGGAGACTAAGATATTTCTGTACTCCACAGTACAAGACACATGGATATGTTTTTAAAAATATATTTTTATTGATTTCAGAGAGGAAGGGAGAGGAAGAGAGAGATAAAAACATCAATGATGAGAGAGAATTATTGATCGGGTGCCTCCTGCATGCCCCACACTGGGGATTGAGCTTGCAACCCTGGCATGTGCCCTGATGGGGAATTGAACCGTGACTTCCTAATTCATGGGTAGACACTCAACCACTGAGTCACACTGATGGGCGATGACACTATTCTAATAATTCTATACTTATTTGCTTATGTATTTATCCATCAACATCTATATTATCAGCTCCTTAAAGGCACAAACTTAGCCATAGGCATATTCTTATACCCTGTCCTATGAAAATACCAGACACACTATGGGTTCTCAATAAAGATTCATGCGGATCAAACTTCATCAGAAACCCTTTCTTCCATGCCATCCCTAACTTTTTCTTCCTTCCTTCTCTATTCAGCTTAGATTCCATGGTATAGTATTTTTGTCATTTTCTTATTTATCCTAAACTAAACTTGTCATAAACTCAATTGCCTATTCTACATATTGAGTTGAAATAAATATTCCAAGAATCTTAATGAAGTTAGCCTTGTATTTGGGAGACATTGGAGAAAATGGCCCCACAGGGATGACTGATACTGCTTTTAATGACACAATACTTGCCTAGTATCAACTTCTCAAATGGGTCAAATTAAACTTTGTCTCTTCCACTACTAGTGCCTTCTCTTCATTTTTTGCTTGGAAATTGATATTTAAACTTCAATTAACAACACTTCTTCAGATATTTCTTCTTTAATTCTGCATATAGATTCTCATTGCACAATGTAGTATTATTTCAGGAATTATCACAACTTTAATAAGGTGATTACTTGTATACTTGGTCATTTATCTCATCCCTTGTATCATTGAGGACCAGATTAGTGTCTGCCTGGTTTATCATTGCATTCCTATCACCTGCAAAGCTCCTAATTCAGAATAAGCATGCAATAAATGTTCTCTGATTGTAAGAATTGAAACAAATAAGCTGTAATAAATTAATTAAATCTCTATTTTGGATGATGGGAAGCTACCTGGATTTGTAACTCTATCTAATCAGAGAGAAAATTATGCAGATAGAGACTTATTTTCTCTATAGTAAGTTAATAATTGTTTCCCTACTTATTCCTCAAGTTCTTCTTTAAATTAAATATTTCCAAATATTCATAGATACAGAAACTGATTTTAAAAACAGTTAAGTATTTTATTAGAGCACAAAGGAACGGATGAGTAAAATAAGTGATAAATCCCAGTTATTTGGCCACTAGACATTGGAAGTAGACTTTTTCATTAAACCAATAAAAGGTATCAAGGGTTTTCCTGCTGGAAGGATGATACTGCATCAGGCTAGCTACCTATGGTTTTCACACCTGCATGTACTTTGTGTTAAAGATTTGCCCCACACAAATACATTATTAGCCTGTACTCTAGTAGTGGACTGATGAAGTAAAGTTAGTAATGAATCACCACAGAAGGAAAACGAAGATAACTGTCAAGCAAGAATGAACATTGTTATAAGGATCTGAAAAGGAAAAACTTTTCACATCTGAAGTGGGGAGTGGCAGGGACAGTAAAAAATGTCTCCCAAGTTTTGTTATCTACGGCTAGAAGCAGATTCATTTAGTTCTACAGACATTTATTAATTATTACCTATGAAATAAAGCTCTGCCAGGAATTCAAAAGAAAATAAAACAGTCTCTGCAGAAGTTTTAGTAGCTCTAGACTGTACCTGGAGACATGTCAGAGCTGGCTCTTGCCAGGGTTGTTTTTGTGAAAATCAAATTACTGATCAAGCCAGATCAAGACCCCATTGACACTCAAGTATACTACCATCCTGGATTCCACAATGCCCAAGCCACCACTAATATGAGCAGAGGTGTAAGTTTCTAAGCTGGTTAATTGGTCGAATTCTCCCTCTTGTCCTAGACTTACTTGGGACCTTGGGAACTGAGCCTATGGGTCCCTCTGTTTCAGAGGCCCTCTGTTCTCAGTTGTTTCTAGCCCCTGGAGAAAACAAGGGAAGTACATTTCCACTCCACTCCTCCAGGCTTTGTTTGTTCTTCCCTAAAGTGAGCATGATCCTATGTCTGGACCCTTCTGTTCCTGTGTCTGTCCTTACAGATCCTAAAACTGTTTTGTGCCTGTTGTAGTTCTACATTCTCTGGTCCTTACCCTGTCTTTGCAAAACATTTCCAGGACCAGGACCTCCAAGGTATACGTCAGTGGTGAGTAATGTACAATTATTAAGGAGAAAAGCTGGTAGGGAGTAGAGTGAAGTGGATGAGAAATGGAATTGGTGGAGACGAGACATGGAGGTGGGAAACGAGTGGGCTTCAGGAAATTGAAAAGGCCAAGATTAGAACTTGGAATACTGATTTTGTGTCTATTAGGGGCTTATTTTTGAGCCCCTTCCACTGGACTCCCCAAAATGATTCCAAGTTTTTCTGAAGATCAAAATTTATAATGTTTATCATGTAATAAAATTAAAGATTGCTTTAATACTAGCTATACCAGACTGGGCCAGCAATCTGGGGATTAGAATTTACTTTGCCCCCTCAAAGAATTTTAGGTTATCTTAGATGGTAAGCATGGGTTCAAATTTGTGAGTGCATTTATGAATGAGTGTCCTGTTTCTCTTTTGGGATGATAGGGGCAAGTACTAAGACATTCATTCACCCTACACACCATGGAGAAACACAAATACATAAGGGAGTTGAACAGTTGCTTTCTGAATTGGATCTTACAACATTCCGTTTGTGACCCATGGACAAACCATGGCTATTTTTTTTCTTTGAAGGGGGCAGAGGGGAGATCTTCACAAAGACACACTTAGAATTAAAGGAAAAAGTACAACATATAGACCACAGTACTTCATGATCAAGATATTAATGAAGGACCTATCTTTGTTTAGTGCTGGGGAAGATAAAACATGTAGAGATATAGGGCACATTATCATAATATTTCTAGTCGTAGGCAAGAGGAGAAAAACCCCAATGATCAGTCAGAGACCTGTCAATACGATGGGAGTAGAATGTCTGCTAAAGACAAAATCCTATTCAGGATTCTGTGATCAAGGATAGAGAGAATGTTAGTAAATAGTGTGAAAGAGAACATACAATTAGTGACAACTGACGTTTCAACAAAGAATGGTAATGTAAAGTCATGAGCCTTTTCATTGTATATAGAACTTTGAAGGTGAGTGAGAAAGGTGCCATTAGTTGCGTCCTTTCTTCAAGAACATCTTTCAGTAATGTATAGTGGCTCTGGATTCCCTCGGTTTGTTTGTTGGGAGTCTTCATCCAGTTTGGAAGTATTTAAATATGGGAAACAAGTTTGCATGATTTTCCAGATCTTCCATTTTCCAGAGCTGAAGTATAGGAGCTTATCTTATGCTATTATGACAGGCTGTGAGGGTACAAGATTAAGGAATGAGTAGCTCACTGGTAGGATGGGGAACATGAGTAAGTTGTATTCACAATATTATTTAGATAATCAAATTAATTAGTGTAAAAGTCCAGCAGACCTTCTGTCACTCATTTGTTCAACAAATATTATTGGACATTCTGCAGCAGACATGGTTCTAGGGAATAGAACAATAAAGTAAGCAAAGTTGACATCTGTCCTCTTACCATTTACTGTTTATTAAGTGAGAAAGCTAAGCGAATTAAAAATAGTGTGGTAAGCACTCTGAATGGATAATGTGGAGTGCTAAGAGTGTATCTGGAAACCTTACCTAATTTGGATATTGTTTAGGAAAGCTTCGTGTGTACTGGAGATGAAGGGAAGCTAGCTAGAGAAAGAGAGAGATGAAATAACCTGAAGAAACAGTGAAAAATCAAATGAAAGAGGAAAAGAATTCAGACCAAATTCCCAGAAGCTGGAGGTCAAATTGGGGATGACACATTTGGTGCACTATTATTTTGCTTTTGACATAGGGGAGAGCTGTATGGCCTCTTCCACTTTGATATTCTCATCTGAGGTCTGGTGTTAGTTAAGATAATACTTGTTTAAGACTGAATAAAGGAAATCAGTAAAGGTATTTAAAGTGGCATCTAGATGCTATATGCTAATATGTTGTCAATGATGCCATGGGGTTTGATTAGATAAAGAACCATGAGTTGTATGCGAATTCTTCAGCTATGAGGTATGCCAGCAAGAGATCTATAGATATGGTTCTATTCATACCACCAGGTAATGTGTCTTCAGGTTAATGTCCATTTGCTTACCTTAGATAGTAAACAAATGGGCATATTTTAAATATTCTTTCTTTATAATTATTTTCCAAAATTAGGAAACAAAATAGAAGCCAAGAAAACAAAACTGGAAAAAAATGGCTTAAAGTTCATGGAGATGGAAGAGTTTGCTGATTTTTCAATGCCTTTTACTATTCCTTCCATCAGAGCCTCTTTCAATTGATAAGTCCTACCATTTTTGTCTTCTTACATCTCTAAAGTCGATTTATGAATTTCTTCTGTTACCTTAATGCAGGCTTCCATTATATACTTCACTATAGTAATTATCATACTTTATTGCTTGTTTACAAAATAATGTTTCCATTTCATTTGGACACAATATTAGACCTTAAAAATACTGTTTGAATGAATTGGGCATATTTAGGTTTTACAAATTAGTTATAACAGCCTTTGAAATAAACCGAGAAGATGTTCAGGCTTTCTATATGTTCAGAAATCAATTACATCCTACATAAATTATCTCCTCTTTAAAAACAAAAAGATTTATCTTATTAAACTGTCTAGATTAGGCTCCTAGAGGGAGGGAGTTGGATGCAGCTGTGGGATTTCCAAGTAACAATGGCAGGAATAGGGTAACTAAATCAAAAGCTGAGGAGAGAGGAATATTTTTTAAAATTATGAACTTCAGAATCTTCAACATAGGAGTCACAGTGAAAGCCAAGGCATTTGGAGACTATCACCCTGGTGAAGTTTGTCAACCAAAAAAACAGCAGGCACAGAGAGAGCATGGCAGGATCCCCACACTCACAAACAGGCAGAAAGAAAATGAGTTACTACTGAAGTTGGTGGAAGAGATTTGTGCATCATGTCACAAAATAGAAAAGTTTGGAAGAAAGGCTCAAGTGTTTCAGTGAAATCTCACATGAATGAGTCATTATTTTGTTTAGACAGGTGCAAGAATGCCGGTGCATAATGTGGCCAGGATACCGGGCTCCCCATTCTGGAATTATCTTTTCTGCGGGTTGAGTGACGGGTTCTATTCTTTCCGTGAGACAAATATGACATAGTAAGTTATTGGAGAAGGTCTCTTGTTAAACTTTTCCAATCTGGGAATATCTGATGTGGCAGATCAAACCACCTGGACCTTAGATTTTAGGAAAGAATATTTTTATATTGGTAAACTTTTCTAGAACACTAATGAGAACCAGGGCAGATGTTCTAGTGTGGAGAGAAGAGTAAAGAAGAAAGGAGACGGCATGGTCTGCATTAGCCTTAGACATTGAGCCTGCCTTCATTCAGTCCCGTCTGGCCTTGCAGTTGTTACTCCAGTTGGCCAGGGCTGGGACTTCACATTGAAGCTGATTCCAAATCCCTGACTAGTAATTACTTATCCGCCTAATATTATTTTTGCATATCTTTTCTTAGAAAACTTCATGGGTTGTTGGTAGCTAGGCAGGACTGAATTCAAAGTTTTATGACTTGTGTCTCTGGAGAAAAATTATTTTAATACCACTTTCATTATGATTTAAAATTGTGACTAAATGTTTGGTAGGTATTTATAAGGAGAAGAGAAACAGACAATTTATCACTTTTCAGAGCTGAAAGTGAGGAGGTAATATTGGAGAGGTGAATGTCTGTAGATTATTGTAACTATCAGCCATGACTTTTTATTTTCAGTCTATGAGACACATCCAATCCAAGATCATGATGACCACATTCAACTTGAGCAACTTCAACCCAGGCCCATTCATCCTACTGGGAATCCCAGGACTGGAGCAGTTCCATGTCTGGATCGGAATTCCTTTCTTTATATTCTACATTGTGGCCCTTGCAGGCAACAGTGTTCTTCTCTACCTTATTTCCATGGAACGCAGCCTCCATGAGCCCATGTTCTTTTTTCTCTCCATGCTGGCTACTACCGATCTCATCCTTTCTAATACTTGTGTACCCAAAACATTCAGCATCTTCTGGCTAGGTCCTCAGGAAATCACCTTCCCTGGATGCCTTACTCAAATGTTTTTTCTCCACTACAGTTTTGCCATGGACTTTGCCATCCTCTTGGCCATGGCATTTGATCGCTATGTTGCTATTTGCTTCCCCTTAAGGTATACCACTATCCTCACCCATAAGATTGTTACTAAGATTCTAATGGGTATTGTCAGCAGGAGCTTTTGTATTATCTTCCCATGTGTGTTCCTATTAAAGCGACTGCCTTTTTGCCGAACACTCATCATTCCCCACACATACTGTGAGCATATAGGTATTGCCCGACTCGCCTGTGCAGATATCTCCATCAACATCTGGTACGGCTTTGCTGTGCCTGTACTGACCATTACATCAGACCTGATTCTGATTGGCATCTCCTACACTCTTATCCTTCATGCTATCTTTAACCTTCCATCCTGGAATGCTCGCCAAAAAGCTCTTAATACATGTGGTTCACATGTC
>NW_006295459.1:731826-745922 GCF_000327345.1 Myotis davidii | reverse complement strand
GAAGGCACGTAGGTGAACACATCTGGAGGAAGTGCCTCATCACAGGCCTTTAGTCACCGTGGTCCTGAGGCTTAAGGGCGAGGAGCCAGGAGCGGAGGAACCTGACCATCGTGCTCCAGCCACCAGTCAGCGGTCCCAGGGAAGCCAGGCAGTGAAGGGCGTCTTCACCGGCCGCACTTCCCATGCACAGGGACAGCCCGGACGGCCGTGTCCTGGGTCAGTCACCGCAGACGATTTCAGAGAGGAAGGGAAAGGGAGAGAGAGATAGAAACATCAATGATGAGAGAGAATCATTGATCGGCTGCCCCACACTGGGAACTGAGCCCACAACCTGGGCATGTGACTGGAATCGAACCCGGCACCCTTCAGTCCGCAGGTTGACACTCTATCCACTGAGCCATACCATCTAGGGCCAATTCAATAGTTCTTCAGGTGATTTTTGTGCCTAATAAATCTTAGCTCTACTGAAATCAGAAAAGCCCTGTTTGTTTGTTTTTTAAATAAAAAACATAGATTTGGTGCTTG
The DNA here is from genome assembly GCF_000327345.1 of Myotis davidii. Classification (NCBI taxonomy): domain Eukaryota; kingdom Metazoa; phylum Chordata; class Mammalia; order Chiroptera; family Vespertilionidae; genus Myotis; species Myotis davidii. The sequence goes on along the minus strand of NW_006295459.1, from coordinate 745,397 downwards.
TATTAATTTCCTGTGTCTGAAAATAACATAACTCTCCTTTATGCTCCACATAACTGCTTCTTGCCAAGTATTAATAATCCATCTGAAAACTCTGAAATTTTAAATTTAATATCATCTAATATTTTATGAAGTATCTTTATATATTGCAATAATCTTCTCTGCCTGGATTATTCTTCCTCCATTAAAGAATTTTTGCTTCTGGCACAAAAAGAATTCTTGCCATGATTGTGGGTGATTTTAATGTCCACATAAATTACCCTTTAATAAGTTGATGTGGTAGACTGTATTTTCCAAAGATGACCGCAATATATATTCCATCTTTCATGCTTCCCACATCAACAGTTAGTCTAAATTCCACTTCTATTGAATCCAGGCTGTATTAGCAATTTCTTGACAAAGAATTCAGTGCAAGTGACATACAAATCTTTGCAGCTTCTGCCTGGGTCTCTTAGAAGCCTTAATCTTGGCATGTTTCCTACTGAAACCCAGCTACTTTGCTATGAGAACCCCAAGGAACACAGATAAGCTATGTCTAAATGTTCTGGTTAATGACCCCAGTTGGAATCACAGCCAACACGCAGCAACAACTGCCAGTTATATCAGTGAGCCAGCCATCTTGAACATCCAGCCCAGCTGAGACTTTAGATATTTGTAGCTTCAACTGACATCTCACTACAATGCATGGGAGACTCAAAGAGAGAACCACCAAACTGACTGAAACCAATCCATAGAACCATGCAAAGTAATAATAGGCTCTTTAAAGCCAATAACATTGGGGATGATTAGTTATAGCAATAGATAAATATTGCAGAAATTATTAGCAAGGAGTGGGATGTTGGTATAACAAAAACCTAAAATATGTAATAACTTTGGAATAAGGCAGCAGGCAGAATCTAAAAGGGACTTGAGGAGGTAGTTGACAAAGGCTTGAAAGACAGTAAGGAAATTATCACTGGAGGCTGCAGAAAAAGGTATGAGTACTATACAATTGTAGGAACCATAGCTCGCAGTAAAATGAAAATAGATACATAATTAGCTGATACATTTGGACAAGGAGATTTTGAAGCAGAGTACTGAAAGTACCAACATTAATTTTATGCCACAGATGATAAGGTACAGATAAAGAGATATAAGCTAAAATTAAATTATTTCATGCTCAAGCAGAATATAGACTAAATACAAACAAGTTAAGGATGAATAGGTTAAAAAAACAAAACTTTTCCCCAGCCTCTCCAAATGACAAAAAAAGAGTATAGAACCATTTGAGGGTATGCCTAAAAAATATTTTCAATTAGAAAAAAAAGCTTCTAAGAATTTTAAGGGAAATTTCCAGGTAATCACAACTCCAGTCAAAATCAGACAGGGAGCAACTTGGAAGATATCTTTGGGTGTACTTTTTATCTGATGAAGTAAATCCTAAAAGATTTATATAGAACTCACAGTTTGTTTGTTCTTTAAGATAAATGTATAGATACAAGCACCATTAGCTTGGAGAAAAAGGAACAGAGTTAGTGCAAAATGAAAAGAGACCTTCGGATCTTCATCTTCATTAAGCAGGAAGCAGGCAGAGAGAAATACTCAGATGTAAACACTGAAAACCAAATATGACATAGAATATAGAGCCAGTTGCTCAGAGGTTGTAGCTAAGAGCCATGGAGAATCATTCCTGGGGAGCAAGAGTGGGTTTTTATTAAGAAACTGGTGATAGCCCTGCCATCGTGGCTCAGTGGTTGAGCATCAACCTATGAACCAAGAGGTTACAGTTCAATTCCCAGTCAGGGCATATGCCCAAGTTATAGGCTTGATCCTCAGTGTGGGGCATGCCGGAGGCAGGTGGTCTATCTCTCACTCCTTCTCCTGTCCTCTCTAAAATAAAATGTATATATATATTTAAAGAAGCTGGTACTATATCTCTGTATTTTAAAATATCTAATGGACTAGTTTAAAAGGTAATATGATTCTCAATATTTCACAAATGAGTATCTTTGGAATTATTCTATCTCTGTATCACCATTGTATGTAGGCAGCTGATTTCTTTCTCATTTCTTTACTATTCAGGTCTTCAAATGAAGAGGAACTGCATTCAAGGAGCTGTATTCAAGGAACTGAGCCCAATGAGCCCTATTCACATTTTGCCCTGATTTAGAGGCTGAGATCCTAGCCTTTGAATAAAAGGCATAAGAGGATATGACTTTGGGATCTTAGGAAAGAGATGAATTTATTTTGCATATAGGAGGATATATGCATTATTCTGGCCAGAGGGTGGAGTGTTTTCAGGTTTTTATTTCCAAAATATGGCTAAAATAATATCTTATATTCCACATATTTTTTCTTAATATGATTCTGTCACTCCTACAAGAGGTGCCATTTCATTCTATTCCCCTTTTACCTGGGCTGGTCTTAGCAACTTCCTTGAGAAAAGAAGTCAACAGGTGAAATTTCAGGATATTGAAAGCTAGATTATAAGAAGCTTGTGTCTTCTCCTTTAGTGGCTTTGGACATTTGTTTATTGGACACTCTTCCTAGAACATAGCCACTGTACTGTGAGAGTCCCAAGCCACATGGAGAGTTCATGTGGTTGACATCCTGTCTGAGCTCCTAGTTAATAGCCAGAATCAATTGCATCAATTTTAGTCAGGCTTACAGATAACTGCATCTTCATCCAAAATTGATTGTAGCCACATCAGAGAGGGGCTTCAAATGACACTGCCATCTGTCCCCAGTAAGAATCATAAGAGATAATAATAAACTGTCTTAAACCACTATATTTTGGGCTAATTTTGTGGTACAATGGTCAATAACTAAAACAATTTGGTTCTTTGGGGGTTTTTTCCCCCCAAAGATCTTAACCATCCTACATACTCTTCTTAATTCCTTGGACCTGAGAATTAGTATTGATAATAAATTGACCCTATTCTTTTTTTTTACATTTCCTCATTTCTTATGTATTCTCCTTACCAACATTAATTTCATGGTTCATTCTTAGAATTACTGTTTAATACAAATTTTCTATTTCTCTCTCTCCCTTCTCCGTTGGTAACACAATCATAAATACACCATGTGTGTACACACACACACACACACACACACACATTTTATTGTGCATTTGCTCTATCCACTGAGCCAAACTGTCTAGGCGTGCTTTTTGAGCAACTCTCTAAATCAACTCTTCACAAATTTTGTGCCTGTTGCCAGTGTAAATGTGTTAACACCATATTTTAAATTTAGGTTTGCTAAACTCAAGAACATGCTTAATTAGGTAAACCTTCTTATATCTCATGGCATACATAAGTTAATTACTAAAACTCTGCAGCACACCAAAAAAAATCCTATATAATAAAAGGTTAATATGCAAATAGACCGAATGGCAGAACAACCAAACAACCGGTTTCTGTGACGTGTGCTGACCACCAGGGGGCGCGCGCTGAACATGGCGGGCATGGGCAGCAGGAGGCAGAGTGTGGAACATAGTGGGCATTGGCTGCGGTGGGATGGTTGCTGTCATTAGGATGAGCCTCTGCTAAAAATTCTTTGCTCCCACACTCCACAGTCCTGCCCAGCGCTTGCGCCTGCTACCAGCGCCAGCCCCACTTGCACCCACTGCCAGCACCGGAATCATTTCTTGCGTCCACTGGCAGCACATGACGCTGGCCCTAAACGCTTGGCACTGTCAGAGTGTGCAAGCAGCGGCTGCCGACCCAGATCTCTCCTTAGGGCTTTTCCACCTTCCCCTGCTCCTGAGGGGCAATCAGGGCAGCAGCCGCCACTTGCATCTGCTTACAGTGCTGGCCCCACTCGTACCTGCTTCTGACACTGACCCCAATCACTCTGTGCTGTCAGCAGGTGCTAGTGGGGCCGGCACCATCAGCATGTGGGAGAGGTGGCAGGAGTGGGGCTGCCAGCAGACAGGGAACTGGGGGCCAGGTGGAGGCACAGTGGATGGGCTTAGACCCAACCCTGTGCCTACCGCAGCCTTGCAGCCCACAGTTTCTTTTAAGGTGCACAAATTCATGCACTGGGCCCCTAGTTTGATAATAAAGGGGAAACTATTAGTAATTTCACATAGAAAACAAATATAAATTGGGACTTTCCCCACACAAATTGGGATATATGGCCACCTATATTTTGTATTGCAAGGCAATTACATTACATTTCTCTTTTTCTTTTATCTCACACTCTTTAGATGATTATTTTATACCCTCTTTTCTTTCATCAGACTTCCAATACCTTCTTTTCTGTCATCATTCTCATTCATAGATGATCTTGCATTTATTTGCCTGGAGACATAGAAACAACAAGGAAGAAACTTCCACAGACATTTATAATTACACCTACCCACCAATCTACATCCACACCTTCATTTCTACTTTCTCTCTGGTTACTATGGATATCAAGATCCAACTGTGCACTTGTTCACTAAACTCCATTGTCTAATCCTACTTAAAGCCATCACCTCAACAATTCTCTCCTCATTCTTTAATTATTGATTTTCTCTCTATAATACATCTTTCTCCATCAATATAGAAAGTTAATAACATTTCTCTAACCTTAAATTTTATTCTTGACTATGTTTCCCTTCCAGCTCTTATCACAGTTCTCTAGTTCCTTTTGCATTCCAACTCCTTAAAAGAGCTGTCTATGTTTACTAGTTCTAATTCTTTCCTCCCATTTTATCTTTAACTCACTCCTACTCAGACATTATCACTGCACAGTTCTGTCCTTGTCAAGGTCAATAATGACCGCAATTTTTAAAATAGTGGTCTCAGTCCTCTTATTTTTTTATTTTTATTGTTTTAATCCTCATCCAAGGATATTTTTCTTTTTAATTGATTTTTAGACAAAGTGGAAGGAAGAGGAGAGACAGAGAGAAACTATTGTGAGAGACATACATTGATTGGTTGCCTTCTACACGCATGCTCCTACTGAGACCAGGAATCAAGCCTGAAACTGAGGTATTTACCCTTGACCAGAATAGAACCCTGGACCCTTCAGTCCATGTGGCTGAGGCTCCAACCACTGAGCAAACTGGCTAGGGCTTGGTTCTCTTACTCATCGATTTGTCATCAATACTTTATATAGTTGACCATTTCCCCCTTTTTGAGCTACTTTTTTTACTTGACTGCAGTGGTTTTTTCTCCTACCTCACAGACACTGCTTACTTGTCTCTTTCGCTAGTTTTTCCTTATCATGTAATCTGTATTAGGAATTAATTTTTGGTGCTCTTTAAACATATTCACCCTTTTTAAAAAGTATCATTTAACTTCAGAGCTTTAAATCTGATTATAATAATGCTGATTAACAAATGTATATCTCCACTGTGGACCTTCTTTTTCAAGTTTCGACTCTTGCCTTAAAGTCCTATTTACAATTTTAACCATTCTCCTGTCTTAAAAAATTCCTTTAAGAGAAGACTGTGATATCACTGATGTGTCTCCCCAGAGATCTTATTTAAAAATTCACCTCTACTTTTAGCAGCTGGGACCACTGGGGCTCTGAGCCAATCACAGCCTCTCTGGGCCAAAAATCTTTCAGAGGGTGGAGATAAGTGGGAGCAAATCTCAGACCTAGGAACTATGCTACTTGTGCTGGATCAAGTGTTTTCTAGTTCTGCTGACCACTGTGGCTGTGGTGAGTATTGAATGAATATGAACAGAAAACTAAGGTTACAGTCAGTTCTGTCAAGCTAGGAGCAGAAGTAGGGGAAGATAGAGAGGGATGACAATCATACAAAGATTTGACCTTGGCTATTCTGGAGATCATCTCAGATTATCCCCAGCTTTCTATTTTACGAGGTACAGTTTCTTGAACGGCTTAGGTATTTAGCTATCTTTATTTCATACCCAAATTTGTCATCAATATGTTCTTATTTTCTGTGTACCTGAATTCTTTCTGCTACAGTTAAAGATTTTAGTCTCTTGTCATTTTCCTTATGGTTTCAAGACAAGCCAGTCAAATAGATCTCCAGGAACAGCTCTCCTTAAAAATACTGATGAGGTCATTTTTTTTAGACTAACTGCATTTTATTCTCATATTGGTCAGACCAGCCAGATGAGAGTTAAGGTACATGTATGTTAGGGAGTGGCCTCGTTCTTGAGTACCTAGGACCTTCACAGTGCCCTGAGAAAGACTGGAGGGTCAGGAAACTCATCTGATTTCCAGTTTCCCTAGTGACTGAATACAGCTTGAACCCTCCAAATCTAATTCCCTAATTTCCTTCTGTAATTTCACATGCAGAAAACTTAGAAACCTCTAAGCTGTGAATTCTTGCTTCAATAAACCCCAGGTTCTGTGTAGCTTTTCCAGGGCAAAATCAGTGACTGCCAACTGAACAGCCTAATAGATGTTTTTTCTTTAACAGTAATAAGATAAACATTTCTTCATTCTTAGTGGCAGCACAGACTCATGCCTATGACTTCTTTTATGGAGTCTTCATCCCTGAGTAGGCAGCTTGTATAACTTTTTTTTTCATAGTGTGCATGTCAGTGTAACATTTTAACACACATGTTGGAGATTATTTGATATTATTATTATGTTATATTATGTCTTAACATTATTATATTATGTCTTATTAAATGAGTTTAATATATCATGGAACATGTATGTTCTTACTCTTCAGTATATAGCATATATCTAGAAGAATTCCTGGTACATATTAGACGCCCAATACAGTTTTTTTGACAAAGTAATTAAATAAAAGAGCAGCATTACAAAGAATAATAATGTTCACAAAATAGAAGCCTAAGACATTGAAGGGGAATCATGCTTGTTTAATGTGGAATTTTTAGAGACATTGACTAATGAAAGGAAAATATTCTCAGACTCAGAGTGTCTAATGTTGAGAATGGCTCCCTCAAAAGCACACATACTCTCTGTCACTAGATTTGAATAAGCAACTGCCAGGTGCCCACTTTTCAAGATATTACAGGTTAGGAGTTAAGCATCACATAATTATTGAACTATATATACCTTGTAACTCATTTTCCAATTCATGAACATATTATATTCCATTGATTTATATATATATGGTGTCCCAAAAATATATACATACTTTAACAGCCGATAGCTCAAGTTTGAAAATGAAATGTATTTTAATAAACACTGCCTTTATAATTATTATTGAACGGCTTAGGTATTTAGCTATCTTTATTTCATACCCAAATTTGTCATCAATATGTTCTTATATACATTTTTGGGGACACCCTATATTGTTTAAAATTCTTAGGAATTTCCAGGATAGAAGTAAAAAAATATTTATACTTTTCCACCATAAGCATTGATATGTTTACAATAAATCTGATTTTTCTGTTATAACTTGATTTTTGAATTTTTAAGGATATACAAAATTACACTAAGATCGGCACTAAGCTCTACTGTTTGGCTTTAAAATTCAAACAAAATAATAATTTTATTGGTAATTAATATTTATAATTACATTTTTATCTATATAATTTATAGTTACAGTAACTGTTGACTTAAAGTAGTGAACTTGCATAAATATATGCAAAATACATGCAATATTGCAATTAATAAACAAAATGATTTGGTCTTTAATAATGCAGTTGTAGATGAATAGGGGTTGAAGGAAAATATTCTTTTTAATTATTATATTATTTTTTATATTATTTTAGGTGTTTCCATATTCTAAAACTTTTTAGATGACAGCAAATGAACTTAAGATTGATGTCTCTTCTAAACACCAGGGTGTCTGAGTCACAAAGACTGAACTTCAATAGGTAAGAATGATGATTCTGACTTCACCTACTAGAATCTCTCAAGGTAAGATGACTCCAAGGAAAAAATAGTTCTTTATCTATTTTCTTCTTTCCTATTGGCATAATCTTAAATTCATTGACTAGTCACTCCAAGAACTGATATAACTCACCACTATGCTTCCCTTCCCATGGCACACTTCATCTTGAAATTTTCCTGGAGCACATACCTGTGTAGCTCCTGGCCTGACCTGTCATATCAGGGCTCACATTTTAAAGTAGCCAAAAGAGACACAGAAGTTATGTTTATAATCAAACTAATGCATGTGCCAATCAAGAAAACAAAAAATGTATAGATTAGATTAGATTAGGTTAGGTTAGATTAGAAGCGTAATAAAGACCTTATAAAGGAGCACATCTTGGAGTATATAGAGTGAAAAAAACACAATGGGCATTGTAGCTCCATGAAAGAAGATACAAAAGGAAGGCTCCTAAGAAGAAACACCATTTGCAACCATGGTCATTTATCCAAAAAAGTTAAAAATATTTTCAAATGTAGCATTCAATCCTTTGTTCATGTACTTGGTACACATTACTTATTGCCCTAGGTATCAAAGGCATTGATGCTGAATATAGAGAAACAGATGAGATGCAGAGATTTCATAGTGTAATGGGCAAGAAAGATACATATAATTTTAAAACAAGTTTATATTTCCTAAGGAGAGTGTGCTGAAGATGTATGGTTCTTACACCACAGCAGAAGCAATCTTAGAAGGGCTTCGTAGAGGAAGATTACTCAGCTGGGTTTGAATGATTGTTAGTACCTTGGCAGGTGACCAACTGGGAACAGCCATTTTGGGCAAAAAAAACAACAACAAACCATCATATGAAAATGCATGCAGATATGACAAAACATGCCTTAGGATATTTAGAAATGTCCAAAATTAGATATGACTTACATATGGTTGGAACATGAAGCATATAGAAGAATGTGGTGATAACTAATGCTAGGTAATTGGCAAAGAGCAAGAAAAAGATCAAGAAGAGCTTTGCATGCCATTTTGTAAAAACACTAGTGGGAAACAATTTTCTTGCTCAAATAGGCAGTGTGAGTACAGCGTGATACAGAAACCATTAGCAAAGATGTGGGTCACCATAGAGAAATGACAAGTGCTTATGAAGTCCCAGGGTTAGTGAAATAAGACACTATTACAACCCTTGGAGTGAATGGAAAAGAGTAGAATATGGTTACCAGTGGAAATGAGACCAGAGAAGGCTGTTCACAGAGAGGTGCAGCCAGTTTACAGCAATCCCACAGGAAGAATAAATCTCTGACTTTCTTCCAATCTCCTGCTGGTATTTCTTATTGCCAAATCCAACCAGAAGTAAGAGAGTAGGGAAGTCTGTTGATGTGTCCCAGTGTCCCAAGGCCCAGACATATTGGAAAGTGGTGGAGTGTAGACCAGAGGAGGTCAATAAAAAATATATTGCATTGTGTACACTAAGAAATTTGCATTTTAGCTGACTATATTCACATGCTAAAATATTTAGGCAGCAATATAAAGGCATCACTGAAAGATAGAAATCCTGAAAGTGGGCATATTAGTTATATAGCTATTTTAATAACCCAGGCAAGAAATGAGGAAGGCATCAATTGTAGTAGAATTGGTGGGAATGAAAGGCAAGAAATTGAATAAACATGTAGGAAAAATAAGTGGCATTGAGATGACTTTCTTTCATTTGCTAACCACTTTTAGGAAGAGAAAGCCTTCTGTTCTCTGCATCATTATGATCTCCGCATCTGCCTCCAATGACACTGCCTTCCACCCTTCCACATTTATTCTTCTTGGAATCCCTGGGATGCAAGACCAGCATGTTTGGGTTGCCATCCCCTTCTGCTCCATGTATATACTTGCTCTGGTTGGCAATAGTACCATCCTGTACATCATTCTGACAGAAAGAACTCTGCATGAGCCAATGTACCTCTTCCTGTGTCTACTTTCCATCACTGACCTGGTACTCTGTTCGACCACATTGCCCAAAATGCTGACTATCTTTTGGCTTAGGTCCCACATAATTTCCTACCATGGCTGCCTCACCCAGATGTTTTTTGTTCACGCTGTCTTTGCCACCGAGTCTGCTGTTCTGCTGGCCATGGCTTTTGACCGCTATGTGGCTATCTGCCGTCCACTTCATTATACATCCATCCTCAACGCCGCAGTGATCGGGAAGATCGGGTTGGCATGTGTGGCCCGTGGCCTTCTCTTTGTTTTCCCCTTTGTCATCCTCATAGAACGCTTACCTTTCTGCGGACATCACATCATCCCCCACACCTACTGTGAGCACATGGGCATTGCCAAGCTGGCCTGTGCCAGCATCAAGCCCAACACCATTTATGGTCTCACTGTGGCACTTTCAGTCACTGGCATGGATGTGATCCTCATCGCCACTTCGTATGGCTTGATCCTGCAGGCTGTGCTGCGTCTACCCTCCAAGGATGCCCAGTTCCGAGCATTTAGCACCTGTGGAGCCCACATTTGTGTGATTCTAGTCTTCTATATCCCTGCCTTTTTTTCTTTTTTCACCCACCGCTTTGGCCACCAAGTACCTCCTCATGTCCACATTGTACTTGCAAATCTCTATCTCCTGTTGCCCCCTGTTCTCAACCCCCTGGTCTATGGCATTAACACTAAACAGATCCGCCTGAGACTATTTAGTTTTTTTACGTGGAGGAGGTAACTATACTCTCTCCATACCCCAAAGACAAAGGGAAAAAGTTATAATTAATCTCCCACCTTCTCCAGCACCTCCTTTCCTTGGACTAGAGGTTGCTGCTTCTGTTAATCCAAGCCAGACAGTATCATATGTTACCTGAGAGTTTTTGAAGTATTTAGAACAACTTATTTATACCTGACCTATCAACAGAATACTATTTTCCTGTAAACCTATTATATGCCCCATAAACTAGCCTGTGGATCTTGAATCCTCTTAAGGGAAGGTCCATAGGCAATGCAGTACATTTAAAAGTAAAAGCCAAAAATATTTATTCTCTCAATGTACAGAATTCCCATTTGCTAGAAGTAGAGAAAAAGTGGTCATAAAAGAACTATGTACTTATTGCTTCAAGAAATTTAGAATACATACATACACACACATACATTGATTGATTGATTGCTAGCACTTTCTGATACCAAGTGCATTTACAGTGAGACTGTCATCCCTAGATGAGATGTGTCGGTGAGACTCCATGATCCTCTGGATCCAGGTTTAGGTTTAAAATAGATGAAGATGATTCCTGGGTGTCTTATTGTGAAGCACAGGTACCAATGGGAAAACCACAACTTTCTAAAGGAATGACTACAAAGATGAGCCTTGTAACTAATGACCTCATGAAAGATGACCTTTGCATTTTTTTATGATATTCAAAGAGTGATGAGCTTCACATGTGGATTATTTTTGGCCCATTGTGAACTCAGTCTGACCTTTTGTTTACCCCACATGCTTATCAGCTCTTTGAGAATATTAGAATTTCCTGAACACAGCGTTTCTTGATATTGTTATTTAGGGTATCCTAGGAAAGTCAGTGTTGGCCTTTGTGCTCTAGCAAAGCTACTTTTGACAAGAGCTGGGTTTTTTGTATGTTTGCTTATTTGTTTTGGATACCTTGAAAGAAATAATAGCAAATAATAAGTCTATCCCTTACACAATACATTAATCTTCTGAATTTCATAGGTGAATAAGGCACTGTACCCAATCAGAAAACTCACAATCTAGGGAGAGAAGAAGGTAATTAGAATATGATATAAATAGCGACAAGGAGTAAAAAAGGTATTGGAGCAAAGATAAAAATGTTTATGTTAAGAAACTTTCATTTTTTTCTTACAGTGAGGTAATCATTATTGTCTGATCCACCTTGATTCTAGGCTCTCTTTCCATGAGCTGAGGCAAAAAGCTACAACCTGTCCACAAATTGAGAGTATATTTTTGGTTGTTCCCTGTCATTATCACCCTTAAGGACCACCTCAGGACAGAGAGAAAAGATGATTGTGACCAAGATTTCTGCCTGTTATTAGAGCATGCTATTATTTCTGCAGGGGAAGCTCTGTGGCTGTGTCCATAAAAGCAGGCGTATCTGTGCTTGCCTCTTTATGTCCCTTTCTGTTGATGTATTGATTGTCCTAGGCCATTGATTCTGCCGCTTACTTTCCTCTGCCACTGCTTCTTTCTTACTGACACCTAACTCTGAACAAAGTCCCTACAGGATCTGTCTGGGCAGAACTTGTATGACATCAGGATTTAGAACCTGGCTCTCTAAGTCCTGCTTCTGTTTAGTGTTTGCATAATTTTGTGATTGTTTTACTCTGCCTTGTACATTTTGAATAAACTTAGCAAAATACTGTTTGACAAACTTTAATCACTTAATTCCGCTGAACTAACCAGAAAAAAATAAAAGCAACATCTGGCCCCAAAAGTTGAGGAGATGCTGGGGTCTGAGAGGCTGGAGGTGGGGTCAGGGTGAATTGAAAATGGGCTGGGAAATGTCAGGGGCAAAGCCATTGGCCTGGGGGAAAAGTTAGAGCCTGAAAATCAGAAAGAGGCTAGCAATAGCTAGACCTTGAGGCTAAGAACAGCATGGGTTGTACCTGATGCCTTCATGGACATGATTACTCTGTGGAGTTATCCACTTAATGGATTAAGTGAAGTTAATCCATTCCTGGCTCTCACTTGGGAATGAGGGCCTCTGGAATACACAAACTACCAGACCCTGAACAGGTTACACACCCAGGTGTACTTTCACCCTCTCTCTCCTCAGGTTCCTCAGGACTGGCAAAATCTGGAACATTCTTGGAAACACTAAAGTCCAACCTTGTCCTCTGGGAGCTCAGGACAATCTCCAGGGCCAATATTATACATAATTGTAGTCGTATCTTGTGTGTGCGTTTGGGGAAGGAGGGAGTAGCAAAGAGATAATTCTGGGCACCATGGGAGCCCTTACTTAGGTTACTTAAAGGGTCACTTCATGGATTCTGGGTACCTAAAACTAAGGAGAAGAGAGATGCCAGGCCATTAGTGTGCTTTCCAAGAGACACATGAATATTTGCTAAGATATACTTACACACATGTGGACACACCTACACACCCACTTTTGAAGGTGTCTGATACCAGTTTCCCTCTCTCACATCACCTCACTCACATTCAGGTAAGTAGTTCTAGGTGGGGGTGGGCTTTGTATTCACATTCCGATAGCCTAGTCTCTGAAGTTCAGGAGCTCAAAACCCCACCACCTGCTTAATTGCAGTCATCATTGCACAGTTCATTAAAAAAAAGGTCTTCACAAGTCCCCTATCTTCTCCAAATGTATACTATTTAATTTGTGGATGAACAATTTTATTATAAACTTTTTACGTTATCTTATTTTATGAAAACTCTTGTTGACCTTTTAGATCTTTGGCTGCTGAGAGGCATATGTAATATTTTGTCAATTTCTTTTTGTATTTTTATCCATTTTTGTTTTATGTACTTCAAGTTATATTCTTTAAGAGGATACACTTTCATTTATTAATATATACTTATATATGTAATGTTGATTTTGTTCATGAATAATGAATCTATTTGTCCTCAATAAAACATTATCAAAATACATTGTCTCAGATATTATTGTTGTCATAGGGTGTTTTACTACTATGATACCGTAGTATGTGCTATCACGATTTCAGAATTATTTTTATGTATGTTAATATTTCAATTCTTGTTTTCCACTTTGAAAATCTTCATTTTTGCTTAAACTGATACTGATGCAGTTTCTTCCTTGTTCCTCTCAGGTTCTTCACCAGGGTTCTACCATGACTATTTGCAATGCCT
>NW_006295459.1:717001-731804 GCF_000327345.1 Myotis davidii | reverse complement strand
GAGGACAAACACAGATGGATATCTATCCCCTTCTCATCCATGTACTTCCTCACCATCCTTGGGAACTGCACCATCCTCTTCACCATCTCCACAGAGCGCTCCCTGCACAAGCCCATGTTCCTGCTCCTCTGCATGTTGGCCCTCACAGACCTAGGCATGTCCACAACCACCATTCCCAAGGTGCTCTGCATCTTCTGGTTTGGCCTGAGCAAGATCAGTTATGAAGGCTGCCTGGTCCAGCTGTTTTTCATCCACTCCATCTCTGCTTTGCAGTCTGCCATCCTAATGAGCATGGCCTTTGACCGCTATGTGGCCATCTGTGAGCCCCTGCGCTATGCCACCATCCTGTCCAATAGTCGCATTGGGCTCATTGGCCTAGTAAGTTTAGTGAGAGCCATCCTGTTCATTATCCCAATGCCCATCCTCCTTCAGAAAATGCCCTTTCATGCCAATCGTGTCATCCCCACCACCTACTGTGAGCACATGGCTGTAGTGAAGATGGTGTGTGTGGACACCACAGTCAACAGGATATATGGTCTCGTGGTGGCCTTGTTGGTTGTTGGGCTAGACATCTCAGCTATTGCCTCATCTTATGTGCTAATCATCCGGGCTGTACTGCGGCTCTCTTCTAAAGAAGCCCACCACAAAGCAGTTAACACCTGCACCACACACATCTGTGTCATGCTTATTTCTTACACTCCCTCGCTTTTCTCTTTTCTCACTCACCGCTTTGGTCAGGGCATTCCACCCCACATCCACACCATTCTAGGCAACCTCTACTTCCTTGTACCTCCAATGCTCAATCCTATTATTTATGGAGTGAAAACCAAGGAGTTTCAGGAAAAAGTGACCAAACACATATGCTGGAGGAAGAAGCCCATAACCATTACCCAGGGTCGGAATCCTGACTGATCATCCAGCATGGTAGGTCTGAGAGAAACAGGTTAAGTAGATTCAATTCCTTGGAGACTTGGCTAGTAGTAGAAATTGTCATATTGACAGATTAGCTGCCCGAATCACTTGAATATGATGCTAAGACACAAGAGACTACTTGCTCGCATTGATTCCAATGCCAGGCAATTATGAAAGGAAAGTAATGACATCTGCTCTCCATACCTGACATGGGAGTTGGAAAAATTATATGTGATAATCTATGTAAAAGCACTTTAAACAACAACACACACCAAACACATGTAAAATGTCTTACAGACAGAACGTAAGAACAAACAATAACTTGCCCACTACTTAGCACAGGCAAGTCTGGTTGTGTGTCTGTTTGGGTGTGTATTTGTATTTGTGTGCTTAAGGGGAGGTGGGAAGTGAAGATTATGTATGCGGAATGAAAAGGTACATGGAAAGTACAAAACTATTTCTAAACTCTTTTATTATTATTATTATTATTATCCCTGCTCTCAGAGCCTTGCATTTGGGCAATATGACTTGTTGCTTCCTTGTAAACTAGAGAATATGGACAAGAAACATAATCTCTAATTCCTAAAGAAATTTCAGAAGAAAAATAAAAATGGAAAACTCCTAAGCTTATAAGATTAATATGCATTTTAAACTAATTTCCCACTTTTAAAAACTCCTAGAGTCAACTGTCCTCCTTGTCTCAACTAATTCCAGTGTTTGAGAGAATCACTTACAGAGACAATTCTGAGAATGTTCTGTTAGTGGTTATAATTACAAAAGTCAGATTTATACTGGAAATATTTGGCTACAGACCTCTGCAAGGCAATTTCTCTGAAAGCCCAGAAAGAAGTAAGAGTAAGTACTTGGAACAGCTTGTGCAATTCAGATCCTGTGCCCGATATGGGATTTCATTAAATTCAGAAGATATTATTTATCACTCTTGACACTGATTAGAGATTTAGTGGCCAATATTTTAAGATGCACGAAGTTTGAAAACAGAAAGAGTCTCAGGTTATTCATCATATTATAGAACTAATGTATGAAGGTAGAATTTAATGAAAAAGATACTTACCCTTAAGGCTACATAACCACTATTTTAAAAAGACTTAAAAAATTTAAACCACAGTAAATAAACAAAACGTATCTAGAGTGTGGTGCCTGATATGATATATAATAAGAAAGGCTCAAGTTTATGGAATAATTCAATAACAAGGGCAGAGAAAGCTGGGATATTTCATGCACTCCCTATCTGAAATGAATACCAAGAGTAGATACTTAACCTACCATAAACATATAATAATAAAAAATTCACTCAGCTAAACATTTTATGATGAACCATTTAATTGACCAATAAGTATCAGATTGTGAAATGGACCGAGGCAACATTAGCCTGACGAGCTGTGGTTGCAAAAATTACTTTTTGCTGAGATCTTAAAATGATTTTTTAAAGATCTGATTCAAACGAGATTGATGTAAAGAAGCAGAGTTCATATGCCAGAAAATATTATTTACCTTTCATAATTATTTAATTTTCCCCTTTTCTTTGGTGAGATAGTTTTAAAAAAATGATTTATTTGCACCTAAACACAATATATATTCTTGGAATTGTGCCAGGAAAACTGGAAGGAGCAATAGATTCTGGGGAAATTGAGAGAACTAAAGAAAATCAAACAAGAAAGACTAACTGTGCCTGTCCTTTCTGACTTGGACGATCTTCCTTCTTCAAAGGTGTTATCGATATATGGATGATTGTTTCTACCGAGGGGTTAGCTTGATGCCTCTCCTGTGAGCTTACTGAAAATGTGACAGATGACACTATTATTAAGTATTTTTCTTTCCATGTCTATAGAGTTGTTCCTAGCCATGTAAAAGCTAGAAAAAATGTTCACATATTTCATATTTTGGTGAAGTTTAATCACTTGCACTTGTCTGTTGGGTATTTCAAAGTTGAATGATGACAGGGTCTACTTCGCTGTCATTATCTCCATTATCTATGTCAGTGGTTCTCAACCTGTGGGTTGTGATCCCTTTGGTCCTGCTAGACGCCTTTCACAGGGGTCGCCTAAGACCATCCTGCATATCAGATATTTACATTACGATTCATAATAGTAGCAAAATTACACTTATGAAGTAGCAGCGAAAATAATTTTATGGTTGGGTCACAACATGAGGAACTGTATTTATATATTTTTTATTTATTTACAGAGAGGAAGGGAGAAGGATAGAGAGTTAGAAACATTGATGAGAGAAAAACATCGATCAGCTGCCTCCTGCACACTCCCTACTGGGGATGTGCCCACAACCACGGTACATGCCCTTGACCGGAATCAGAGGAACAGTATTTAAAGGGCCAGAAGGTTGAGAACCACTGATCTATGTATAATTTGAAATGGTCTCAAGCTCCCAAATGGAGTATAAATAATTATATAATGCTAGTTATATAAATGTCTTCTAATAAATGATCAGGAGGTGACACCTCTGACCAGAGTCTAGGGTTAGAATTGGAGACTCAAAAAGAGAGTTCCCTCAAGTACAGGGCCGAAGACAAAAACTTGCTTATTGGCAGTTTATTTTAAAATGTGATCACGGAGAGTGGGAGTGCAAAACAGGCAGAGTGAAGCTGTGAAGGAAGAAAAGCCAATGCAAGGAATTGTAATCCAGTTTTACCCTGCTAGTGGAGACTGGTGTGCAACCCTGCCAGGACCCTTGGAGGAACCTTATGAAATATTTCACAATTGTCCTTCCCAGGGGATGAAAGGATCATACTCAATTGATGATGTGGGGCTCATGGACTGCCTACCAAGTGCTGACTTTCCCATACTTCTGGGTTGTGTGTGCATGACAGGGAGCCGGTTGCTAGGGTATCCTGTGCCATGGAGTCAGGGCAGCTCCATAGGAAGAAGCCCTATGTTCTATACATGACCTGATTACACCTTCATGGAACTGGTCACCGTAACAGTGGCTGAATAAGGTGTGACCAAGCAAGTGGTATGCCAGGATTGTCTAATGTAACAAGCTACAGCTTGGGGACCACTATAAATCTGGTCGTAGAATATTTTAATTTTTAGCTAATTATTAAGCGAACATAAGAAAAATTAAACCTTAAGATAAGATAGATGCTTTAAGTGTCTTTATGTTTGTTAAATTTATTTCAGCTGTCGCTTATTAATGGACAGATGGTTGTTCCAGGCTTTTGTTGTTTAAAAAGGTCAGATGAGCATCTTGTTACAGTGGCCCTTTTTTCTGCATATGGCAAGTATTATTGAAGTGTAAATATGTAAATATGGTATCATCATAGGGAAGGAAATATATTGTCTTTTTACTTTCTTATTGTTCTTTTTGCCTGATCACCAAAATACACCACATGAAATGTAAGCATTAAAATGTAAAGTGTATAGCCCTAGCCAGTTTGGCTCAGTGGATAGAGCATTGGTCCTGGATTCAATTCTGGTCAAGGGCATGTACCTTGGTTGCAGGTTCCCTGGTCCTGATCGGGGTGAGTGAAGGAGGCAACCAATTGATGTGACTCTCTCACATCAGTGTTTCTCTCTGTCTCTCTCTCTCCCTTCCACTCTCTCTAAAAATCAATGGCAAAATATCCTCAGGTGAGGATTAATAAAAAAACAAAACAAAACTCTGTGTCTGTAGACAGCACAAATTACATCGTCAGGTGCTCACTGGGCCATTTCTCAAGACTTGGGTTCAAGTAAATATTATTCCCGTGGAGTTGTCTCATCTTTTTGTGGGCTTGGAATGGAAGAGTATGGTGATTTTTTTTTAAATTAAGTCTCCCTGTGGGCATGTCCTGTGAGGCTTGTGTTTGTCATGCTTATGGTGCATTCGAAAACACTCCCTAAATTCAGCCTTTGAATTAAGCTGTAACCAAGCTTGTATATTCATTAGAGAAGAAAAATTCTCACAGTATGGTGATTACCAGAGGGAAAGGGGAGTTAGGGGAGGTAGAAAAGGGGGTAAAGGAGCATAAATGGTGATGAAAAGAGACTTGACTTGGGGTGGTGAACACACAATATAATATACAGATGATGTATTATAGAATTGTATATCTGAAACCTATATAATTTTATTACCAATGTCACCCCAATAAATTCAATAAAACATAGAAAAAACCCTCCATTATACACAAAAAGATGTTATTTACAAATAAGTTCACATTCTGAAATTCTGGACATGTATTCAGAGTTATTCCTTATGCAAAAAATTCTTTAAGTATTATTACTACAAAATAAAATCATGTTCATGGTACTGTTTTGCAATTTATTATTTAACCTAATATTATTAACTGCAACCCATGATATTACATATAGATTCAACTCTTTCTCCTTTTCAAAAAAACTTTTATAATCTTGTATTGGTAGACATTTGGATTTATTTTTATTTTTTAAAAATTCTGTAGGTGGCCTTAGAGCAGGGGTTGGAAACTATGGTCCATGGACTAAATTCGACCTATTACTTGTTTTGGTAAATAGAATTTTATTGGAACACAGCCACCCATTTGTTTATCGATCATCTATGGCTGCTACTAGCACCATAGTGATAGTGTTGATTAGTTGTGGCAAAGACCAGATTACCCACAAAGTCAGAAATGTTTACTATCTGACACTTTACAGAAAGAGTTTTCTGACCCTGCCTCAAAAGGGTCCAAGAGTCAGAGAGAGAAAGTATGTTACCTGGAATTTCCTTTTGGATTGCCCTACAAATTCTATTGGTGTCCTATGATGACCATATGAATGTGCCTTACAGACCTCCTACTATAGGGAGTCAATTGACTGAAGGACCTAACCACTGCAATTTGAAAATTCATCATTGCATTTGCATCAAAGTGATGTCTCACATTGAATTCTCCCAACCAATGACTGTGTGTGGCAAGGATGCGAAGGAAGACCACTTCCTGGGGTCATGGGACATCTTGGTAGGCTCCTTGGTCAACTGATTTGTCTTTGCATGGCAATCTAAGATACTTTCATTCAGCCTTTTCTCTCTTTTTAACTTGGAGTTAGACTGGTGGCCTGACTGTTCTCTCAATCTATACTGATAGTCTTCTTTATTTTCTTTCACACAGATATTACTGCAAATAATATTCTTACCTGTTAAATTTCATCTTGGCATCTGCTTTGCAGAGAAACGAGGCTATTACAAATTGACACTGAGAGGGGTACAAGTAGTAAGATAGGAAATGGGACTAGCTTACTTCCTGCCTCGTAAGCAGAGAATGCTCTTCTGATTGGTAGGTGGGGCAGGATAGTACCGGGGGAGAGGTAAATATTTTAATTGCTAAATATTTTACCAATAGTGGGAAATTTTGTATTAAGTACAATTTGAAAAATATCGAGGAAGTAGTGACAACAATGACAGGAATTTACTAGTTACTGGGAACTGGTCTTTATGCTCTATACTAGCAGAAGGATGACAGAGTCAGTAGCAACAATTTAATAGCTAAAAGGGAGAACCAAAGAGCCTTAGTGGTGGTAGTACATAAAGAGACCTTCCTCACTAATATTGGAAGGAAAGATATAATTGAATGGCAGGCTTGAGTCTCAGGGCTCCAGGGATGTTTTAACATTCAGCTAAGGCAGGTCTGTTATGTGCAGATCAGGGGCTTGGTAGAGAAAACATGGAAACTTGAAAACTGAAACACAGCATTAACATCCAGATGAATGTTACTGAAGGTGACTCAGTAATCTCTTTTTGACTTTCTGGACAGGCAGAGATCCTTGCAAATTTCCAAGACTACTTCTGTGACAAAAGATGCTGCAGAAGCATCTGCCCCCAATGACAACAGATGTCCCCATCCCATGACATGCTTCCTCTCCTTTTCCTCTTTCTCAGGCTGATACATAAGACTACAGCACTGCATAACACAGCTAGGTACATTCTAGAATTCTTACAAGAAGAAAAAATATATAACCCTAAATAATTATAGGACGTAGCCAGCATGTATTGGTGGGAGACAGGGATATTCTCTGAAATTAAATTTTGAGTGTGCTGGATCAAAGGTGTTAGAATATAAGGCTGGATGATCAGGAATTAATTCACTTTTTTGGGAATGGAACTGAATACACATATTAGTTTTCTACTGCTCAATGATGAACTACTGCAAATCAAGCAAGCAAACTCTAGCTGGAGTTCACTGAATTAGGTTTTATGTCCTAGAAATATTCCTTCATGGCTCCGGACTCTACTCTGTGGGCTCTTGATTCTAGCTTCTGGGCTCGTGGTTACACTCTCTTAGTCATCCTTACTTTTTCACGAATAGCAGCATGTGTTTGAGTTGAGTAGTTTATCAGTCTGTTTGTTGCCAATATAATTTCGAAGGTATGTGACCCTAATCAACAGAAGGATATAGGAAGGCTTTCAAAATGTCAGTAGGAGGAAATTATGTAAAACTAGGTGACTTACTTGGGTACTTACTGCTATTTCTTTGCCCACTATAAATAAACATGTAGAGTAATTCCAAACTCAGAATATCATTATCAAGTGTTTAGACATTTCAGGATTGAAATTTAGGGTTATACAACCAGGTAAACCATGGTACCTGCCTTGTGATAACGAATGGTGAGGGAAATTTAGAGTGTCTCATGGAGGAGGACAAAATGAATATTGGTTGCAGTCCTGTGATCAACTGCACAGGCAATGACTAGAGTTCATCCCACTAACCCCTTTCTCCTGAGTTTTCCAACTGGGAAAAAGGTCTTTAAGAATCATATGCAAGTCATTTGCTGAACCCAGGTAGAGAAATAGCTTTGTGCTGTACAAAGGGTGGATTACAGACTTTGTACTAGAGGGAGTGTAACTGTAATTGTCTGAGGATTCCCACTGCTTGCCAGGGTCATGCCCAGCAGAGGCTACTTCCAGGCAGTAACTGACAATGTCCCTACTAGGAGCAGACCCACACCTGAGAGATTTTTTTTTAAAGTCTGCTGATTTTAGTTCAAAGACTCTCTTGGAGCAATGATTTTGCTCCAAGAGATCTAAATCACCTCCACCCAACTTTCTCTTCCTTCTTCACTCAGGGTCAAACTTGGACTATAGATGTTTTTCCTAGCCTACCCTGAAGGTCTCCCTAGTTTCTTTCTCATAGGTTTTTCCACTAGTAAGTTGATGTTATGTTTAATTATTCTTCACATTACTTTCTTTGAAGACCCAGACTGACATAGCTCCCTTGGGCAAACCAAATAATGGAGATTGGGCAATGAATTCTATCAAAGCCAACTCCTAGAGGCCAACATATGTCTCAGAAGAGTGGAGATTAGATGGGAGTTGAGTGGTGCATTGAAAACAAAATAACTAGAAAAGGGAGAGATTTTCAGTTCTGCAAATAGTGGTAACTGTTTAGGTATAAAACTAGAGATACCTTTAATTAATTATTGATGGTAAGAATGAGGTAGGCAAAAAATAGTTGCTATGGTTTTATGATTAAAGCCATTTCTGTTAAATGTTCTTCCTAGTCTTGCTGTATAACTTCTTCACTCTTGGTTGTCTTTAGAGAGGCAACATGTAGAGTGGAAAGATATTTTATAATCAGAAAGATTATTATTTAAATTCAGGCTTAACCATTTACTACCTGTGTGACTATGGGAAAGTTACAAAGAAATTGAGCTTTTGTAACTTTAATTTGAAAATGAATGTTATTACATAAATTGAGTTAAAATTGAAATGATTCCATGGTCTATTATATATAAAAACTAGAGGCCCAGTGCACGGATTCATGCACATTGAAAGAAATATTTTAGAGGCCAGGGAGAAACCGGAGCAATTGGCTCAGGGCATGTCCAACCCGTCTCGCCGAGAAATGAATGTTATTACATAAATTGAGTTAAAATTGAAATGATTCCATGGTCTATTATATATAAAAACTAGAGGCCCAGTGCACGGATTCATGCACATTGAAAGAAATATTTTAGAGGCCAGGGAGAAATCTGGGCAATTGGCTCAGGGCATGTCCAACCCATCTCGCCGAGACCCTATTGACTGGACCCCAACAACAAGCTAACCTACAGTCAGAGCATCTGCCCCCTGGTGGTCAGTATGCATCATAGCGATTGGTCAAATAGTCAAAAGAATGGTCAGAGGGACAATTAGCATATTAGGCTTTTATATATAGACTAGAGGCCCAATGCATGAAATTCATGCAAGAGTAGGCCTTCCTTCACCCAGCTGCCGGGACCGGCTTCTTTCTGATACCTGGGACCCAGGCTTCCCTCACAGTCCAGGCTTCATCTGGAAGGTCTTCTGGAAGGACAGCTGGTCTAATTAGCATATTACGCTTTTATTATTATAGAGAGATACCTAGAATAACTAGCACAGAGCCACCTCAACAGATGGTATTTCTTCTGGGCCTAATAAAATGGGAAGAATATAAGATAGGAGTCTTCCATTCCCTCCTCCCTTAGGGCAGAGCTACCTCAACCTTAGTTATTGCCCTGAACTTTTCTTATGGTTTTTATTATCCAGTGTCATCATCTGCTTATCCAAGGTTTGAATGCTATGTCTTCTCCATAATTGAGATTATACTTTGATGACAATTGGATATTCAGTATTTTTTAAATTAGTTTTTCTCTAAACTCTGACATGCTGATCATGAGTGTTAGGCATAAAGTCTCTCTGCATATTCTCACCTTCAATGCGAAATATGGCAAAGGCATCATCAGCTGCCCTCACTGTTTGTTGTGTGGACCCACAGACTATGCAAGTTCTCTGCACAGACATTTGACCATCTTGTCTCGTATTTCCTTCATATTTATACCATAGATGATGGGGTTGAGCATTGAGGGTAGAAGAAGGTAAAGATTGGCAAGGAGAATGTGGGCTTGAGGTGGGATATTGAGACCAATGCGGTGAATAAGGGAGGAAAAGAGTGCAGGCACGTAAGTGACAATGATGACAAAGAAGTGGGCTGAGCAGGTGTTGAGAGCTTTGAAGGTAGCATCTTGAGACTTGAGGCGTACCACAGCCTTCAAGATAAGTCCATAAGAGAAGCCAATAAGCAGCAAATCAAGTCCCACCACAAGCAGAATCACAAAGAGCCCGTAGATACGATTAGGTCTGGTGTGGTCACAGGCCATTTTTACCACAGCCATGTGGTCACAGTAGGTGTGAGGAATGATCATGTGGCAGAAGGTCAACCTCTGAAGTAGAAGAGGCATGGGAAAGACAATAATCACACCCTTAGCTAGAGCTATGAGTCCCAGGCGTCCAACTAAGGTGCGGCTCAGAATTGTGTTGTAGTGTAATGGCTCACACACAGCCACGAAGCGGTCAAAGGCCATTGCAACAAGTAGGGCTGATCGTACCACGGATGCTCCATGGATGAAAAACATCTGGGTGAAACAGGCATTGGCAGTTATGTCATGATCATTGAACCAGAAGAGGCAGAGGAGCTTGGGCATCAGAGCCAGAGTAGATATGAGGTCAGCTACCATCAGCAGGGCCAGGAGCAGGTACATTGGTGTATGAAGTGTGGGTTCTGTGGCCACCAGTAAGAGGATTGCACCATTGCCAATGAGAATAGCCAAAAACATGAAGGAGAAAGGAAGAGCTAGCCACCAGTGCTGTGACTCTAAGCCAGGGATGCCCATCAAAGTAAAGGTCAGGAAGCTGGAATGGTTGAAGAATAGCATAGTAGAAACTGCTGGTAGTTGTTAAGTTTAGACACCTGCCAATGAGACATAGGTAGTAGGTTGTTTTTATCAGTTTGGCATTTAATGAGTTGCTAAGATGGAAGAATACCCCTTTGAAGTCATAGAGTGTGCAACTGGGCTTTACATCTATATCAAAGCACTATATTATTTTCACAGTCACTTTTGTATGATGTTCAGGCTTTTCACCCTGTTCCCCCCCCCCCCCCCCAGTTCAGCAATTCTACACTTAAATTTTTTTTCTGGCGTTCTGAGTTTTTATTATTGATTAAAGGATAGAAGAACCCCATAGAAGAACCAGTATTTTCTCACTAGGAAGCTTCCTAGATAAAAAGGAAATATGATTCCTCATCCCTGTTGCATTTGGGCTGAGCTACTGGGGAAAATCTTCTTTGAGTTTCTTCCTTTTTATGGGTTGTCCCTATTTTATGGATCCACTCTCTGGTCATAATTCTATTTCTCCCTGGGGCTCTCTCTTTTTGGACAAAGTATAAGAGATGTATTGTCCAAATAAAAAACCCACTACCTATCAAGCTAAGCATCTACGCACTTGGCCAGTTCTCTGAAGTTTTTTGCATGACACGTGCACCTTTCTCTATTACAACTGGCCCTAATGTGTAAATTAATTCCCCTAGTCATGAAGGGTTAACCTCAAATCAGTCCAATGGGCTACCTAAGAGTACTCATCATGAATTAAGCAGATTTTTTTCCATATATATATATATATAATCATCTTTCCTATCTATTGCCATCTTAGCTCTTCACCAGGACAGAAAGCATCTATAATAATAAAAATGATATATGCTAATTAGACTGGAATACCTTCCGGACGAAGCTGGGGCTGCAGCCGTGGGATTGAGGAAGCTGCTGCGGCTGTGAAGGCTTACTTTTGCACGAATTTTGTGTACGGGGCTTCTAGTGTTTTATCATTACAATCGCTTTCTTGTGTGTTTTTTTCCTCCACTTCTTTGTTCCTCTTAACTGTACTACTGTAGCAAAGGAACAAAATCCTGTTAAACCCAAATCTGTCTACTTTACATCTAGACAGGAGCAGCTGAACATGACTTCCAAGAAACATGCAACATAATCATTGATTCTAGTTTTATCACAGTCCCTAAGTGAGTTCTCATCGTAGCCAGGCAAACATAACATAACATTTTTATTCATACACCAGTAGACATGCTACTATCTTTTTTCTTCATCTCCTAGCATGCCCATCTCTCTCCTCAAAATCAGAGGTGATCTTCCTTTCTTTTTCATAAAAAAAAAATACACAGAAGAAACTAAAAGATACATTTCTTACTTCTCCACCATCAAAATAGCACTGATTGTATTAGTACCCATAAACTGTACCTTCCTATTAAAAATAATATCCTGCCTCATTTTTATATAGAGTTTACTGTTCTTCTTCTGAACTGAATCATATTTTCTTTCCCTCACACAAAACTTTTTCCAGCAGTTATGCTAATGTCCCCTGCCTAATTACCTTTTCCTTTTCTTGTGGTACTTTCCACTCTTCTCATTTACACCTCCAATTCTATCCACTTGTAATACTGAAATAACTTCCTCACTGCTCTTTCTGCTTCTCCTTTGCAAACACATGGCTTATTGTCTACAGAGTATCCCTATTATCTTAAAAAATATCAGCAACATGATACTATAATTCTTACTCGTTTCCTATTATATAAGAAATATATAGGAATCAACCTGATTCTTGAAATCTTTCTCTCTCTCACCTTCTACATCCTCTGTAAACTTGCTCAGCTTTCAGAAGTGAGGCAGTACTTTTAGGTATCTGGGGTAGAGGTTGCTGGGTGGCTAGCAAATAAATACCAGTTAAACAGAACTTGTGGGGGCTACAGATAGACTTCACTTAGAGAAAACAATCTTATTGAAAGAAGGGAAGGTGTGGGTAGTTTTAATTATTTATATTGGTACTTACCTGGAAATGCTCTATTATATTCTTCCTACCAGCCTCCCTTCTGCTGATAACCAGAACCCTGTTGTTTGGAAGTTACTTGAATCTGTCTATCTCACGTTTCATGGAACACTGTTTATTTTTGTTGTTGTTGTCATTGTTGAGCTGATGTTAGTTCCTGGGAAGGGGCTTTCTGACCACCCTGGCTCTCCTCCTGTATTTTGTCTTGAGACACAACATATAAGGCTTCTTGTTAGAGTGGACCAAGGCTCTCCCACTACATAAGGGAAAATTTAAACTCTATGATTTTATTATCCAAGAACTCTAAGCACAGCCATGACTCTCCAGAGGGCAAGGAAAGAGGGTGGTGAAAAAAATAGCTCATTAGGGGATCCCGTTGGGCCTTGTATTCAAAGAGAACGAGACCCGAAAAGCAGTTCTCAGAGGAAAAGGGGTAATTTTGGCCATTTCCAGTTTTCATGAAATGATGGTGTTATGTGACTTCCCTCCATTCCTGTATAGATATAGCTTTAACCCTTTAACAGAGACTTTTGAATAAGGTCATTTTTCAATAGATAATAGTTTATAATCTTTGTGCAAAACAATTAATGCCACTTGTGAGGAAATTCAGGCACTTCTGTGCCATTATAATAATTATAATAAGAGAAGGACTGATTTAACAAATAATAACTTCCTATCAAATGAGAATAGAATTCTGTAAATGGACACTAATTTTAAAAGACAAAAAGACAACAATTTTGCATCCTAATGCCTCCTTAATGAATTTCTTTATATAACCACTGTTGAAAAAAAAATAAAGTGGTTACTCTCAAACTTTAGGGGGATTTTACAAGCACAGGTTGCTGATTTCCATCCCCAATATTTCTGATTCAGTGGGTGTGGGGTAGGACCCAATAATTTGTTGTCTTGCAAATCCTCAGGTGATGATACTGCTGTTCTGAGACATCCTCTACCCACTCTTGAGAAGCGTGGGGTTAATGCATAGGCAGGTGTATTCTGGGCACTGCAAGTAGGGACTACTTATAAGTTTTAACTGATAACATGTTCATGTTTAGTTGCAGCTGATCAGAGATGCTGATTCAAGCTCTCAAGATTCCACATTTAAAGGATGTAAATCTTTTCACCTTTGTGTAGTTTTTTTCTTCTCATTTCTGTCAAAATAGGGACAGCTTTTTGGTGATGCCTTTAACCTATGAAGATATAGAATTCTCTAGAGAATTCTAAATTTGGCATTAAATTCTTTCTCTTTGATAAATATTCCAATTAATATTATTTTTACTCATTTTGAGATGGTGGGGGCATGGTTGTAATTTTTGGCGAAAATCTGATGGTATGGAGAAAATTTTGCTCTTTAGTATTAATGTATGCTAAACAGTGAGTCTATCCCTCCCAAGCCCAAATTATTCTTACATAATTTTTAATTATAAATTCCATGCTTAATTTACTTTATAAATAAAAATCTATATAGTATTCTAGTTGCAATATAGAAGAGAATCAAAATAATTTGCAATAGGGGTAATAATTTATGTATAACATGTGATACATATATCATAAGTATATGTGTAATATACACATGCATGTTTAATACAGTCTATATAATAAAGAGGCAATATGCAAATTGACCCTCACACCCTCGCATCATCACAAGATGGCTGCCCCCATGTCGTCACAAGATGGCTACCACAAGATGGCAGCCCCCACTTTGTCAAAGATGGCACCCCCATCTCATCACAAGATGGCCACCACAAGATGGCAGCCCCCAATTTGTCATAGGATGGCTGCCCTCACATTGTCACAAGATGGCCAGCAGGGGAGGGCATTTGGGGGCCATCAGGCCAGCAGGGGAGGGTATTTTTGGGGGGCCAGGCCTGCAGGGGAGGACAGTTGGGGCAACCAGGCCAGCAAGGGAGCGGTTAGGGGGTGATCAGGCTGGCAGGCAGAAGTGGTTAAGGGCAATCAGGCAGGCAAGCAGGTGAGTGGTTAGGAGTCAGCAGTCCCGGATTGTGAGAGGGAAGTCCTACTGCTGGTTTAGATCCAATCCTTGCAGGATCGGGCCTAAACCGGCAGTCAGACATCCCCCAAGGGATCCCAAATTGGAGAGAGTTCAGGCTGGGCTGAGGGACATCTCCCTCTCCTCAGTGCATGCATTTAGTGCACCAGGCCTCTAGTATTTGTAATAAAGACAAGTAGTATGTTTTCCAATATTTGATATTCAGGCATAATAAGAAACAGAAATCTAGTGAAATTAGGTGATAGTCTATATAAACAGGACAGTTGCAAATGCAGGGATAGAAAT
>NW_006295459.1:713035-716972 GCF_000327345.1 Myotis davidii | reverse complement strand
AAACAAAACATGCTACATTGCCATTAGAGACTTAATATTTCTTTTTTCCTTCCAAAGATATGTTTCCATTGATTTCAGAGAGAGAAGGGAAGACAGAGAGAGAGAGAGAGAGAGAGAGAGATGTGATAGAGAAACATTGATTAGTTGCTTCCTGTAGGTTCCCTGATGGGAGATCGAACCCACCACCTGGGTAAGTGTCTTGACCGAGAATTCAACCCACCACCTTTTGGTGTACAGGATGATGCTCCAACCAACTGAGCCATCTGGCCAGGGCCGACTTAACATTTCTTGGTAAAGGTCTAAATAAATTAAGTTAGGACCAGTCTTTAATTCTTTATTAGGGAAACTCAGTGAATATTAAAAACATCTATGGCAGTGTGAGTTATTTTCTAACAAATATGACTCCCCTGTACCTGGGGCAGAATGTTCTTTCCCACTCCATCTATGTGGGACTTGACCATGGTTTGTTTGAACATTTGGAGGCTGCAGACATGACACAGGAGCGGCCCTAAATGTGTTTGTGCTGTTGGGCTTGGCTCTGTATGCTGGGAATCTATTCTGAGAAGACCATGCCCCAGGTGGCCTCTGTTGCCTTAGCCTGCACTCTAGGGTGAAAACTCTTGGAGCTGACATGTGGTAAAATCACGTAACATGACAGTTACCATTTTCACATATATTTGGATTATGGGTGATCTGATTCAACTATGCTTAAGTTTGTATATATGAGTACACATTTTTATCATTTTTTAATTTAAAAAATTTTTAAAAATTTTTATTGTTGACACTATTGCAGATGCCTCCCATTCCTCCCTCCCCTTTGTCCACCTCCATCCAGTCCCAGCCTCCCCTTCCCTTGGCCCTCACACACTATTGTAGTATATGCTCCTTTGTGGTGTTCTTTAAGCACATATGTTTATAAAATCTCTTATATTGCTCATATTTTTCATACATTTTGTTCAACTATTTATGTTAATTTTATATCTGTCAATCTTGCTGAACTCCTGTAATAGCCTAATTAATTCTCTGTATATTGTCTACAAAAATACTAATATCATGCCCTGGCCCATGTGACTTTAATGGTTAGAGTGTCAGCCTATGGATGGAAGGGTCATGGATTCTATTCATTCAAGGGTCAAGGGCATGTACCTGGGTTGCAGGCTCAATCCCTGGCCCTGGTCTAGGGCATGCAGGAGACATCCAATTGATATGTCTTCCATTGATGTTTCTCTCTCCCTTTCTCTCTCTCCTTCTTTTCCTCTCCCTTCCAGTCTCTCTAAAAAATCAATAGAAAAAATATCCTCAGGTGAGGATAAAAAACAAAAACCAACCAAAAAATTACTAATATCATTCACACTTATTTCTTTTATTTTTTTTCTTAGTGCATGAATTTGACATATAGTACACTGCTCAATATAAAAGGAGTGAAGGTGATTGTGAATTTGCTTGCATTTTGCTATAAAAGCATTTAGAAATGTTTTCAAATTTTCATGATTTATTATATATTTCTATTTTTTTAAATTTGAAATATATAATACCACTTTCTTCCCATTATATTTTTTGAAAAGTATATAATTTATCTAAGATTTCATACCTGTTTTCATTAGGTTTTTGGAGTAACATCATATAATACTTTCATAGCTGCTATGTAGGTTTTGTATCCTGTTTTCCATTTTTGATGTTTCTTTTATTTGTCCCCATTCTTCTCTCAACATGCCAAATTTCTGGTAGATATACATTAATGATACAATGAAATAAATTAAGGTAACACTAGCTTCTGTATCATTAAAATTTCAACCAGAAAAACATAACCAATAGGAGGTGTGTGTGTGTGTGTGTGTGTGTGTGTGTGTGTGTGTGTTGTATCTGATTGACATGTGGAGATTTAAAACACACAAAAAAGAAAAATAGATATTGTTCCAAGGAAGTAGGTTACAAATATACTTTCCTTAACTTTTTCACAAAAGCCTCTACCTTCATCTTTGTATTTTGGTCTGGGCAAATAGAAGAGAAGAGCTTGAATGAGTGATTTCCTAGGGAACACAGAAGCTCCCTAGATGGCTCTAGCCATAAGCCCAGGGCCACCCACCAAACTCCCATGTGGGCCTGTGAGATAAGTTTCATCAGTATAATACCTTTGGTCCCAGCATTCAGATAGTTGAACATGGGAGACTAGTAGTGCTCTTTTATCCTCTGAGGATGCTTCCACAATGCTGTGCCTCCTAATTTCTGTGGCTGGAAACATGTAAGCTTGGGTTGGGGGAAAAGAATGGAAATGACATTTCTTAACAGAAGTCTATCTGTGTAATTGGTAAAGGGAAGTTTACTTCAAAGCAGGAGGAATGAGATTTAGAGGGCAGGCAAAGGGATTTTGCTGAATAACACTTCCGTGTAGTCTTGTTTAACTGGCTTCCTAAAATAGGAGTTTTAGTTTGTTTTTAGGCTCAGTGGCTATGAAGGGAGCAGAGTGGGTAGCTCCCAGCAAAGAAAGAAGCAAGTGGTTTGTTAGCTAGACCAGGAAAATGGGAGGCATTTGTGAAGGAAGTCTAAGCATTTGCTTTGATATTCCTGAAATTACTAAAAGGAAACAATTACTCACTAAGCACTTGAGAGAGAAGTGTGTGTGCCTAATGACAATGCAAAGACCAACAGCTATAAATTGAGCAGGTGAATCAGCCGGACATCAATGATTATCTTGAGCTTTGATGTGCTCCAGTGTCCTCACAATAGGCAAAGGTAGCCTAAGTTCAGCTGTTATTGTACAGATAGAATGACAGCCTAATCTGCAGTTTCAGGAATATAAGTCTTTTTTATCCCCAACCTTTCTCCCAACTTGTGTCACAACTTTTAGCTTACTGGTGACATTGACTTTAATGTCACAATTAGAATTGGTTAGAGATTGAGCCAGGTGGACAGGTTCAAACTGGGTAAGAAAGGTCACAAATAGTTATTAATATATTTTATACAAGAGATGGTGTGAGACTACTGACTCATTCCTGTGAGTTGGATGGGATGGTGATGGGACTGGGTGAGATGATAAGCATACACAGCTCTATAAAGAAGCTGGTGTGTATAAAGATTGGAATTCCTTATAAATTACAGGGACTGTAATTAATGTTTACTTACATTAATCAAATTAGGAAGTAAATCTATTCCAGTAATTTGTAGTAATTTGTGCTCAGTTCAGATTGTTGTTTTTTTTAAAAAAGCATAAAATCAAAACCCTAAAGAGCAGGAAGGAGCCTCAGTGAAGAATAAAGTTAAGCCTCCTGGCTTTGGGTGAGTGAATTTGTGAGATGATTGAAAACTGTGGAATGTCTGGCATAAACAAAGTGATTGGGGTGGTGTAGTGAGCATGGCTTTTCTGGTTCTTCCTCTAACTCTAGCTCCATTCTCTCTTGAGTTACCCAATTGAACATAGGTAGGGCAACATTAGCTCAGAAAACAAACCCATGTCATAAAAACCAGAACTGAGTGCATCTAGTTTGGCTGAGAGCAGACAGGGAAGCTATTTTCCTATCTCCTAATGATTGTTAGGTGACCCTAGAAAGCATATAGAAAAAATAAAATAAAAATAACATTGATTTTATCAGCAAGAATGCCCTAGGATGGAACAATTTTCATTATATAAATGTTCAAGCTAAGAATAGACTCTAGTTGGCTAAGGGGACTGCATGAGGATTCTGTATGAGATATGAGGTCACTTTCCTATTAAAAGGAAGGTGATGACATTTATTGAGCACTTTCGAAGGTTCTCAATGAAATAAAAGGCTCTTTTCATTTTCAACAACCTTATAGTGTATTATTATTGCCATATTACAGGTCAGAAAACTATAGGATCTTACAGGAAAATTAACTTGTCCAAGGCATCACTGTCACCAAAAGATAAAAACAAAAGTTTGTTCCCAGTTTTATGTCTACAGTCTTTTTCCATCACACA
>NW_006295459.1:708142-712912 GCF_000327345.1 Myotis davidii | reverse complement strand
CCTGCTTTAAAAATTCAAAGATCCTATGCCTTCAAAATATTTGCCTCTTCAAAGAATATGTTGAACGCAAGCATGGAATCTATAGTATACTTTTATATGAATATTAGGTGGTCTCAAGAGCTTAAATCACATCAATAGTAGTCACATTTTTGGACAAGTTCAAACTTTAACCTTGGTGTGTTTTTTCCTTAGGGAAGTTAGGACCTGGGTCAAATTGATGAGAACCTTAGATCTTTGCTGCATCTGCCCTCACAGATATATCCTCACAGAGTAGTATGTCCAACAAAACTCTTCATACACATCTACTGGTACAAGTCACATTTATCTCTCCTCTGTGGAAGTCATGTGGCTTATTGGCCTTGAGCTGTGATTAGAATAGCATTTGTCACCAATCTCCTCTTCTGCTGGTAGTCCCTATGTCTATGAAGACAAAACAATAATTAACTTTGTTTACCTGCATGTTTGGGCTATCAAGTGTTGTTTTGTCTTTTAAAACCACCTACACAGTAAGGAATAATCTGCTGTTAAGTCCAAAAATAAAGGAACTTCTCTGATTTTCTTTTCCAGTGACTATGAATACACAGTACCTGGACTATTAAGGGGAAGGAGAGTTTACATCTCTTATCACCTGACAGAGTTAGGTACATGTGGCAGAGTTGATTCCCCTTTGATAACTATTTTCTCACTCCTCAAATTTCCTAGAACCTGTGGCTTTTTTATTTATTTATTTATTGTAGTGATTATTGCAGGACTGGTTACCCAACTTTGAGAATAAAGCGACTTATTGAGGAGGTTCCCATTAAATATATGTGGTTGAATAAGTGAATATGAATTTCTAGTCAGTCATGTTCATTCCCATTTTGAAAACTTCCAGTTAAAGTGATTTCTCAGATATTATCTTAATGAATAGACCTTCATTTCTACCCCATTACCATCATGGTTTCACATGATCTGCAGAATTACTTTGGGTTTAAGTACTCCTTGCTCTGAACTCTGTCCTAGGGAGTAGAGGTAAGGGAAAGGTGGGATGAATGAGATAGTTGCGTAAGATTTTTCCAAAAAGATTTTTCACTGTCCAGGCACGAGTTAAGGTAGAATTAGAAACTGACTTCCTGACATTGTGAAAGGACCAGATTGAGAAGGATTGGGCTATATCTTATCTTTGAAATCACCAAGAACCACAGATAAAATATGAATAAAGGTTTAATGCAGAAATAGACTGTAAAAGACTGGAAGTGTCTGTTTCAGAAGTAGAACTCTGTTTAGGATTAACTTCAAAATCTTAGGAAGTGGAAACTGGACATGTGAGGTACATAAAGCATGTTCTGGAATTTCAAATGAAAGTTCATCGGGGATATTGGGATTATCTCTTGGTTAGTGAAAGCAGTGGAAACAACTATGTTAATCTTATGATCATAAATAATTATCAAGCACTAGGTCCCAAACCAGAATCCATTCTAAGTTCAAAAACTAAACAAAATGATGTCCATCTTCATTCAGGGAACTGTTGGTAGTTTGGGTTCTGCCTAATCTCTCCCCATACTCCAGAAAAGAAAGGCGAGAAGGAGGTGGGGGGCGGGGGGGAGAGAAGAGAGTGAGAATAAGAGAGAGGTCTAGTACTTTTGGGGACAACAGATCTTAGCTAGAAAACAACTCTAATTAATATAAATGCTTATTTGAGCCCTGTCTCACATTCATTAATTTTATTTATCAAGTACAGTATATCAGACACTATTCAAAGCTCTTTACAAATATTAACCCATACAATTCTCTTATCAATCCTAGGGGATTGTACTTTATTAACCCCATTTGATAGATGATAAAGCTTGCCTAACATTGTATAGCTAATAAGCCTTACTCTAGTCTCACTGATACCCCTGTTCTGTGTTGTCTTTTCAGGTAATGTGATATAGTGTGTGAGCTTCTGACCAGATATGATGCTCAGAACTCTTGGCCAGCCCATGGAGTCTCCAAATCACACTAATCTGGACACTTCTCTTTTCTTCCTCCTGGGCATCCCAGGTCTGGAACAGTTCCACCTGTGGCTCTCACTCCCCGTGTGCTGCCTGGGCACTGCTACAATTGTGGGCAACATAACCATCCTGGTGGTTGTTGCCACCGAACCAGCCCTGCACAAGCCTGTTTACCTGTTCCTATGCATGCTCTCCACCATTGACTTGGCTGCCTCCTTTTCCACAGTTCCCAAGCTCCTGGCCATCCTCTGGTGTGGAGCTGGACATATCTCTGCCTCTGCCTGCCTGGCACAGATGTTCTTTATTCATGCTTTCTGCATGATGGAGTCCACCGTGCTGCTGGCCATGGCCTTTGATCGCTATGTGGCCATTTGCTACCCCCTCCGTTATGCCACTATCCTTACTGACACCATCATTGTCCGCATTGGAGTGGTAGCTATGGTGCGGGGATCCGTGCTCATGCTCCCATGTCCCTTCCTCATTGGGCGCTTAAGCTTCTGTCAAAGCCATGTAATCCCACACACGTACTGTGAGCACATGGCTGTAGTGAAGCTAGCCTGTGGAGACACTAGTCCTAACCGTGTGTACGGACTGACAGCAGCGCTGCTGGTCATTGGGGTTGATCTGTTCTGCATTGGTCTCTCCTACGCCTTTATTGCACGAGCTGTTTTTCGCCTCTCATCTCATGAAGCTCGGTCCAAGGCCCTAGGGACCTGTGGTTCCCATGTCTGTGTCATCCTAATCTCTTATACACCAGCCCTCTTCTCCTTTTTTACTCATCGCTTTGGCCACCACGTTCCACTCCATATTCACATTCTTTTGGCCAATGTCTATCTGCTCTTCCCACCTGCTCTTAATCCTATGGTATATGGAGTTAAGACTAAAGAGATTCGGGAAAAGGTGGTCAAGGTGTTCCAAAAGGGGCAGGGCACTGGGGTCAAGGCATCTGAGCAATCCAGGAATATAGAAGAGACTTAGTCCCAAAGAAAGGAAGCTTTTCAAGATTAAATTATCCTCAGTATTTGAAACTGGAAAAAAGTTTTAATAGGGTGATGATGCCCTCCACAGTACCTTTTAGATCATTCCCAAGGTTGAAAAAATCACAGAGATCAAGTTGGTTCAGCATTTTTAACTTAAATCTAAGAAAGCATGACATTGGGAGTCTTTTTAGATCATTCCCAAGGTTGAAAAAATCACAGAGGAGATCAAGTTGGTTCAGCATTTTAAACTTAAATCTAAGAAAACATGACATTGGGAGTCTTCCAACCTAGGTTACAAGAGCCTCTGCATAGTCAAAGAAACTCCTCAGTTCCTTGCCCTCTCCAAATACAGAGGCATAGATTTCTAACCTATATTTTAGGCTATAGCTGCTATTTTTCCATCTACAAGGATCAGAATATGGGCCCATACAGCAAGAGTGAAAGAAATTAGAGCTACAAGAGACCATAAGAAGCCTGAAACAGCAATCAGAAAGAATATATGCACCCCTTTGTTCATAGCAGCGTTATTTACAATAGCTAAGAACTGGAAACAGCCCAAGTACTCATCAATAGATGAGTGGGTGAAAAAGCTGTGGTACATTTATACAATGGAATACTATGCAGCTGTAAAAAAAAAAAAAAAAGGATCTCAGCCTGAAAACAGCCCTCAGCCCCTCACCCAGACTGGCCAGGCACCCCAGTGGGGACCCCCACGCTGAAAGGTGTGTTACCAGCTGCAAACAGCCATCATCCCCTCAGCCAGGCTGGCCAGGCACCCCAGTGGGGACCCCCACCCTGATCCAGGACACCCTTCAGGGCAAACCAGCCTGCACCCACCCATGCAGCAGGCCTCTACCCTATATAGTAAAAAGGTAATATGCCTCCCGGCACCGGGATCAGCGGAGCCATGAGGCCTCCTGGCACCAGGATCAGCGTGACAGGGGGCAGCGCCACAACCTCCCTATCCACCCTGCTCTGTTCGTGACAGGGGAAGGCGCCCCAACCTCCTGATCAGCCCTGCTCTGTGCCTGATCCAGGGGAGCTCCCCAACCCCCTGATCAGCCCTGCTCTGTATGTGACAGGGTGTGGCAGCCCAACGCCCCCCCCCACGGGTCCTGCTCTGTGTGTGACAGGGTAGAGCCATAACCTCCCCATCGGCCCTGACCTGAGTGTGACAGTGGTGGCGCCCCAACCCCCTGATGGGCCCTGCTCTGTGTGTGACTGGGGGCAGCACCCCAAACCCCTGATTGGCCCTGCTCTGTGCATGACAGGGGGTGGCGCTGCAACCTCCCCATCGACCCTGCCTTGAGTGTGACAGGGGGCGGTGCCCCAACCCCCCAATCGGCCCTACCCTGAGCGTGACTGAGGGTGGCATCACAACCTCCCCATTGCCCTGCTCAGTGCATGACGGGGGTGACGCCCCAACTCCCCAATCGGCCCTGCTCTGAGCCCGACCAGGGGCTGCACCTAGGGATTGGGCCTGCCCTCTGCCACCCGGGAGCAGACCTAAGCCAGCAGGTCGTTATCTCCTGAGGGGTCCCAGACTGTGAGAGGGCACAGGCCGGCCTGAGGGACCCCCTTCCCCCCCGAGTGCACAAATTTTTGTGCACCGGGCCTCTAGTGTTATAATATGTTATGATCATTTTTTGTTAATACATGTATAATAAATATATATCAATACATTTACATATGTGTGTTTTTAATCAAGATAAAGATATACCAGAAGTTTTCTCTCTAAGTTGTAGAATTATGAATATTTTTTAGTAACCTCTACAAGGATTAGCCAAGAAAACATATACAGAACACATAGACACAGA
>NW_006295459.1:692981-708092 GCF_000327345.1 Myotis davidii | reverse complement strand
GAGGGGTGGGGCCCATGTGGAGGTGGGCAGAGCATGGTAAAATAGGGGTGGCAAAGACTTAACTTGGGGTGCTGGGCATAAGATGCACTGTGCAGATGATGTTTTATTAAGTTGTACACTTGAAAACTGCATGGTTTTGCAAATCAGTGTCATTCCAATAAATTCAATAAAATAAAATACCTATTATTCCAAATTATTTAATATATGTTGGTATTATTTTTATCTATTTTAAATAGGTAAAAAATTAGAATCAGTTAATTTCTAAAATTATTGTTGTCATAATGATTATTATTTTAAGTTTTACATATTCATCTAATTTTTTTCATCTAATTTTTTAAATAATGTGGAAATACAATAAGCATAAACTTTTAATGTCTTTCTTTTCTAGCCTAAACTTTTGATGTCTTTCATAACATTCATCATTTTCCTTCCTTGAAAGTAAGCCTTTTAAATCAGGGGTCATATTTACATATTTCCTAGACTATCTTGGAGAGTAGAAAAATCTCAATAAACATTAATTAAATAGAGAAATGAAACATTGCATATATTTTTAAAATAAAAAATGAATCAATGTGTGAATTTACAATATTTCCTATTAAATGCTTTTGATCTATTTTTTCACAGAGTAGTGGGAAAAATATAAACTTGTGATAAATATTAAATCCTAGTTTTATTGAAAATAACTGTGCTCATTTTCATTCTGTACCTTCCCATATATACATGCTAACACACAAACATACACTCACATGCACTTATTCACTTAAATATGTATCATTATTAGGGCATTAATAGTGGAAAGTTCTTTTTCTTCTTTCCATAGAGATTAGCTTGATTCCCCACATCAACATCTGCATCTATGATACTTTAAAATATCCCCTTGGGACACATAACACATATTTTCATTTAAAGGCTCAGTTCAATAGTACAGAAAACAAGGAAGTTAGAGGTTGGCAGCTACACATGCACATTTATTCTACAATTGGGATTATTTTGACCAAGATCCTGAACACCTGGACCAGATTGCATTCAACTCACTGTTTTGCTATCCAGAAACTAAGGTATTTAAGGCATGTAAAAGAGAGGTTAGTTGCCACATATTTTTTTCAGCAGTAAGATAAAATGGAGAGGGGATTTGAATATACACCAATTGCTTATTATTTTTTCAGAAATAAATCTTTTTGAAGGCAGATTTATTTGAAGGCAGACATGTGTAAAATTGAGTGTTCCTAGAAAACATGTGCTTTCCAAAACATGGCAATAAATGCAGTCTAATATCATATTGATCATGACTGTCTGTGTTCTTTCTTTATCTAAATAGGAATCTTTATTTCAGTAGTGAAAGAAATCATGACAAGGAGAAATAGGAGAATAGAAAATAGCTCTTGAATATTAGAGCAATCTTCAGATTACTTTTGCTTTGTACCTGTCCCTAACTTATTCCTCCAAATTATAGTGTAGTCTCCCTTGATAATTTTCTGGAGAGACTGAGCTATAGCTCTAAGGTTGTAAGGCATGAGAAGAGGTCCTTGAAGAGCATGCTTACTAACATGTTCAGCCTGTGTTTACTTTCTATTTCCAAATCAAATTACCTTTGGAAAATCTGAGCTGTGCTCTCTTGGTGTCACTTTATGCTGTAGAATTTCCCTTATACTCTATCAGATGATGATTGTAATGATTTTAAAATAGTCAATTTTATTAATGAAGGGTAGAATGACCATTTTTTCTGATGGGACACAGAATTTATTTAGGGACACTCAATTGCGTCCTATGATGTCAATTTTTGTAAGGAAGCGAAAATCACTGTTGGTCTGAGAATACACAAAATTTTAATTTTAACTTAATTCAATATGTCACTTTTATGGTAGCATTTTTGTGTCCTGTTTTCAAACATTTCCCTATTCCAAATATCAAAGAGGATGTATGTTTTGCATTTTACCTTTAACTCAATATTTTTCTAAAATTGTCTTTGTGTATGATATGATTTAGAGAACAAAATATGTTTCTTTTTATTTCACATATATTCATTGACTCAGTAATACTTATTGAAAATAACATTTTTTTTCTCCACAATCTGCAGTGTTCCCTTTGTCATAAATTAAACGTTTAAATGTGTGCATCAATATTTGGTTTCTGGACCCTATATTTCTTGCAAAAGCATTTTTATCCATAGTTAAGAGGATGGGCAATCTGTTTTTTAAGGAAGTCACATACATTATCCATATGCTTATTTTAGGAATTGGAAAA
This sequence comes from Myotis davidii, assembly GCF_000327345.1. NCBI lineage: Eukaryota > Metazoa > Chordata > Mammalia > Chiroptera > Vespertilionidae > Myotis > Myotis davidii. The sequence goes on along the minus strand of NW_006295459.1, from coordinate 705,848 downwards.
ATGAGGTTAAGACCCATATATTTCATTAAGATACTACTTTTTTTGAACTCCTGATCTTAGATAATTTGAGAGGCCAAAAAACCCTCAAAGATGTTAAGTGAATTAAAAAATCAGTAATCAAATTTAGGTGTTCTAACAAATTGGTAGCATTTCCACCACATTATTTGAAAATGCTTTTATGGAAAATCCGATACACCATTTTCTGTTTCTGGTAACTGTAGGAGTATTGGAAAGGTGTTCAATGGAAGCCAAGTGGATTGGTTGGGAAATTTGGTCATGGAGTTCCTTTCATGCTAGTGGGCAGAAAACTTATATAAAATTTCTTGTTTCTGTGCTATCTAAATGATTATCTGCCTTTCTAATCCACCTGAATTTCCCATGAATTCTTATTTTGCTACTTGTTGGGCAGAGACTACAATATCTCAGTGTTTTTCCCTTCCCTTTTTTACCCTCACTGTGCAGGTGGGGGTGGGGATGGAGGATATTTTCCTTGAGAGTAGAAAGAGGATTCTGACTTCACTGCTTAACACACTTGTTAAGCACCATAGAGTTTATTTATGACCCTGTGGACTCTTGTGAATTATTTATTCTCTATTACCAAGAAATTTTCTATTATTTGATAATTACAAGATTCTTTATGATCTAGCTCCTGGCCAAACGTTTAGCTTATGACTTTCCCTCACCACACCAGTGAATTCTCACAGACTTGATTGTTTTGATTTTCATATTTTTATATGTTGATTCTTCTCCCTGGAAATCCATATACAGATGCATATCCTTACAATTTGTCTTTTTTTCAAAATAGATATCAACATAGTCAATAGTCTAGTGCTCACTTAGTATCTTGCACAAACTCCTGTTTTAGTTCTTGTTACATTTACTGTGATTGTTTGTATATATCTTGATCTCTTCACTAAATTCTGAGCTCCTTAAAAGATAAAAATGTGTCTAGTCTTAAATGATGAAAATGTGTCCCCATATTGTCACATAAATATTTCTGAGAAATAAAGAGACTAATAAAAGAATGAGATGCCTTTTCTTCACCCCAAGTATTTAGTTAACTTGAAAGTAAGATTTCGGTGTAAGTGCAGAATTTGGGATTAATTAATTTTCTTTTGGATGAGAAATAAATTTACTGAGTGGTTAGAAGTAAAAATATAAAATTACATTTCTATTGACTCCCACTAGAACCCAATTAAAATAGTTTCCATTGTTAAAGTTATAAAAATGTGAATCCAAAAGGTCAGAGAGAACAAGTGAGAAAATAATAAAAATTGAAGATGTCAACATATATTAAATTATAAATATTACAGGAGGAACTAGCCTAATTGAAGCAAAATATGTTGATCTTGTTAATAGGATATAATAATACCATGCAACTTTTTTGTTTGTATGTTTTTGTATTTGCTACAGACACCAGATGATCTCAGAGAGCAATGCCTGGAGATAAACAAACAGATTGCTTACAAGACAGAAGGAAAGAAATAATTTGTTACTACTGATAGATTGATTATCTGAAGCAATGTTAGCTGCTTTCAGTTATTATTATACATTTTTTTCTGAATAAAAATATAAAAAGCATTTCTATAAATCCAGCAAGATAAGGTATAATGAAAAAGGAGGTCTGAAAAGTGAGAAGATTGCCCTAGGTGATTTGGTTCAGCGGATAGAGCCATCAGCCTGTGGACTGAAGGGTCCCAGGTTCAATTCTGGTCAAGGGCACATGGCCAGGTTGGTGGGCTCAATCCCCAGTGTGGGGTGCACAGGAGGCAGCCAATCAATGATTCTCTCTCACCATTGATGCTTCTATTTCTTTCTCTTCCTCTCTGAAACCAATAAAAATATATATTAAAAAATACAAAGACTCTTTAAACAATAACAATATCATTTTTAAAAAGTGAGAAGACTGAATAAAAGATTTTACTGAATTGTGAAACACCAAGCCCAATAGAAGAATAAATAACTCAATATTTCAAATACTTAAAACAGTACCTTAGTAATCAAAATAATTATCAGCCATTAATTATCAATAAGAATAAAGTTGAAATCATCTGTTGGGTGATTGATAAGGGGATGAAAAAATCTTTTTCAAGGACATATCAATAGAGAGGTGTATACAGTTATTAATAGTTAAATAAGGTATCCTAACAAAGATTCCTTTCTAGAAGTCATAACAGAATTATACTTTATTGTTGTTGTTGTTAATCCTCACTGGAAGATATTTTTTCCGTTCATTTTTTTAGAAACTGTGGAAGGGAGCAGGGAAGGCGAAGAGACAGAGAGAAAGATCGATGTTGACCTGACACATTGCTTGGTTGTTTCTCACTAGCGCCCGGACCTGGGCAAGAAATCAAATCTGCAACCACATGCATTCCCTTGAATGGAAATGGAATCCATGAGCCTTTGGTGCACAGGTCACATTATAACCACTGATATACACTGGCCCGGACCAGAGATACACTTTAATATAACTATCTGAGGATGAGAGACTCTCTTTTTCAGAGATTGAAGAAAAATTATTGCCTGTGATGAGAACTTGGATTACTTAGAAAATATGGTTGTGTGATCATTAAAATGCACTAGGAAATTTTAAAACATGTGGTGAAAGGGACATAGTAACCATAAATTATATTTTCTCTTTTCTTTTTCTTACTCTAGGAAAAAACCCACATAAATTTTAAGCCTAACTGATTATGCTAATGCTGAATAAAACAGACCTGCACCCAGCCTCATTTATTCTTAATGGAATCCCAGGACTTGAAGACATACAAATATGGATTTCCTTCCCATTCTGCTCAATGTATGTTGTGGCTATGATGGGGAATTGTGGGCTCCTCTACCTCATCCGCTATGAAGACTCACTGCACAAGCCCATGTACTATTTCTTGGCCATGCTTTCCCTTACTGACCTTGTCATGTGCTCTAGTACAATCCCTAAAGCCCTCTGCATCTTCTAGTTTCATCTCAAGAAAATCAGCTTTGATGAATGCCTGGTCCAGATGTTCTTTACCCACACCTTCACAGGCATGGAGTCTGGGGTGCTTATGCTTATGGCCTTGGACCGCTACATAGCCATCTGTTACCCTCTGCGCTATTCAACTATCCTCACCAATCCCATCATTGCAAAGGTTGGGCTTGTTACTTTCCTGAGAGGGGTATTGCTTATTATTCCTTTTACTTTCCTCACCAAGCGCCTCCCCTACTGCAGAGGCAATATAATATACCACACTTACTGTGACCACATGTCTGTAGCCAAATTATCCTGTGGCAATGTCAAGATCAATGCCATCTATGGTCTGATGGTTGCCCTTCTGATTGGAGGTTTTGACATCCTATGCATTACAATTTCCTACACCATGATCCTCCGGGCTGTGGTCAGCCTCTCCTCAACAGATGCTCAACAGAAGGCCTTCAGTACTTGCACTGCCCACATCTGTGCCATTGTTTTCTCCTACAGTCCAGCTTTCTTTTCCTTCTTTTCCCACCGCTTCGGGGGTCATACAATCCCTCCATCTTGCCACATCATTGTGGCCAATATTTATGTGCTCCTACCTCCCACTATGAATCCTGTTGTCTATGGAGTAAAAACCAAGCAGATACGAGATTGTATCATTAGGATCCTTTCAGGTTCTAAAGATATCAAATCTCATAGCATATGGAAAAGATAATTTCCAGGAGAGAGAAGGGCTCCTATTTAGACAGGTGCCGATAAAATATTTTGAGAAGTACTGCTTTGACTATGGAAATGAAGCGTGTTGAATGGTGCATTTCTAAATACATCTTGAGAATTTCAACATCACTGGCCAGCCCACCAACCCACCTGTGAATTATTTTTGTTTCTCAATACATTGAAATAGTAGTCTAATAATTAACTCACATTCCTTGGACAAACTTAATTTACTCATTAATTATTAAAAACTAGAGGCCCAGTTCATGAAATTCATGCACAGGTAGGGTCCCTAGGCCTGGCTAGTGATCAGGGCTGATGGGGCCTTCAGCTGCTGGCTGGTGCCTTCTTTCTGGCTGCCAGCCAGGGCCTCCCTTTGTTCCATGACGCCCCCTGGTGGTCAGTGCACATCATAGCAAGCTCCTGAAGGATGCTTTGCATATTAGCCTTTTATATATATATATAGATAAACAAAGTGGAAGGAGATGATTCTGTTTCCAAATAGTGATTATAATTCACAGACTGATAAACAGTTGTTACTTTCCTCTGGAAAATATTGGCTATATATTTCTAATCAGTATCAAAATACCTTTTTACAATGACTTCTTTCTGAAAAAGAAACAATCAAGACTCCTATAAAGTTACTAATGTAATCAGTTTGAAATCTCTGAGCATCTTACTATTATTAGGCTGAATATGCATACCCTTACCTGATCAGGCACATTATATTCCTGCAAACTAATTTGATATTCAATTTCCTTCAAGAGGGCCTTTGAAAGCATATAATCTAGAGGGTGAGGCAAATAGTTCTCTTCACCAAATGTAAAAACTATTATGTATATAAAACCATAAGTGGGGACTTGTTTCAAAAATGTCATCTTATCTCCAATTGTGAGTTTAATAAATAAAATTAAATGCCTTTCTAATATGTAAGATTCTTCTAAATTCTTCTAAACTAATAAAAAAGTGAGAGATTAAAGGAAATGGCACTTTTACATTAATGTCTTAGGATCTAAACCAATCACATAAGAAGTATAGTATAAACTGAATTTTTATTTGTATCTTTCTCTGTCAAACATAAAGTAGCACACATTGTCTCTCCCCAATTGTTAGTTATCCTCCTCAAATTTTATTTAATTATTTAATTAGTCTTTACTTACTATCTCACATCTTAAATCCTACAAATAACCTCACCCCCTAATGTATAATTACTTTCTATGTTATACCCTGTTTCTGTGTTCACCATAAACTCAACATTTCTAAAGTAAGAGTTGGTTCCTAAACTGGTTTCTGTGCATGGAGGACAGGGAGAGGTAAAAAGAAGAGGCAGACGATTCAGTCCTGGTAAGGAAGCATGTTTATAAACAGGAGAACTTATATTCAAGGCTTGTCTTTGGTGGATGAAAGACAAATAGATCTCCACATCCTCCCGCCAGAATTTTAAAAGTTACATAGAGGCCTTAACTAGGTTCACTTGAGTGTGGCTCTTCCACAAAATACCACATGCGGGCGTGCACGTACAGTGCGATTGAAACTTCATGGCCCATGTGCAGAAGTCGTTATTTTGTGGAAGAGCCGGTATTTTGTGGAGGAGCCACACTCAAGGGACCAAAGAGCCACATGCGGCTCACGAGCCGCGGTTTGCCAAGTCGCAGTTTGCCAACCACTGTCCTAGCCTATGTTGGGGAGTACTAATACTAAATTATGTATGTATTGATTTCAGAGAGGAAGGGAGAGGGAGAAAGGCATAGAAGCATCAACAATGAGAGAAAATCATCGATTGGCTGCCTCCTGCAAGCCCCACACTGAGGATCCAGCCTGCAACCCAGGCATGTGCCCTGACCAGGAATCAAATCAGCAACCTGCTGGTACATAGGTCAATGCTCAACCACTGATCAATGCCAGCAGGGCATGTTTTTAAATTGGGAACATAAGAATATAAATAAATAAAAGAAGAAATGGATAGATTTGTGAATAAATGGATTGATTCTGTATGTACATGTTTTCAACATGTGCCCCACAAAGCCTTACATAAAAATAAACAACTGCAATAAATGTTACAATACCTAATACTTATTTTTAAAAGTTTGTTTTCATTCTTTTTTATGTTTTTATTTATTGATTTGAGAGGGAGACAGAGAGAAAGATTGATTTGTTGTTCTACCTATTTATGCATTCATTGGTTGACTGCTTTTACATGCCCTGATCAGGTATACAACCCTTAACCTTGGCGTACCAAACCAATGGTCTAAGCAAGTGAGTTATTGGGACGGGGCATCACCATCATAAATGCATTCTCATACTCAAACACACAAGTTATAAAAGTATGTATGTATGTATGTATGTATGTATGTATTTATTTAGACATAGGAGTAAGAAAGTTTTCATTCTCTTAGGGTAGAAGTTAGCTTGATTCCCACAGCAGTGTCTATGTCTCTAATGTGCTGAAATATACCCTTGAGACATATAATACACATTTTTTTTAATTTAAATGCTTAGTTTAATAGTACAAATATCAAGGGATTTAGAGGTTGAGAGCTGTATATGTACATAAAAATAAACAGCTCATGTAGAATCATGATGGTTTTGTTGTTTTTTTTAACCAAGATCCTGAGCACCTGGAACAGATTGCCTTCAACTTATTGCTTTTATAACTGGAAACCAAGGTATTAAAGGACAGAAAAGTGGAACTAGAAACAAGGTTTTTTATTCTATAGGCAGTGCAATCAAGAGAAGGGAGTGTTTGGATGTATACTAATTGATTATTCCATTCTTAGAAATACAAGTTTGATTCCATCCACCAATTTGAGGACAGTAGTGTTGTGAAAGCTTGGGTTTGGGGGGAAAGTGTTCATTTCCCTGTGTCAGATTGCAGTTCAGTGTAACTTTTCATTATGATTATAAATAAGTTACTTTCCTAACCAAACTGAATCTGTTGTAGTGGAAGGCAGGTACAAATCAGTTCATAGTTCTCCATCATGGTCAGAACACTCTTGCTGTTTACCTACTTTACCATTGTTCTCCAAATGAGATTCTAATTTACTTGCTTCACATCTAGAGAGACTTATCTGTGACTGTTTCCTCCACTTTAGAAGTAAAACTTACTTGGATGAAATTAACATCATGTTGAGAGGAAAACATGGATGGTAAAATTGTGGACTATGCAGTGAGAAAGCAAACTTATTGTCTATAGTTTGTGGGGAAGAGAATAGACAAAAGATGACAGAAATTTACATTTTATGGTTACTTATGAAGTAGACATTATAGTTCTGTTTCATCTGGTAGTTCAAGTGTAAAATTTTTTTCATTTACTCATTAATCTATTCATTCATTCAAAAATATTTATCAGCATATACTAGTAAAATGTGTCTGGTGGCTTGCTAGATACTAGATATAACTATAAATACAATCTAAAAAATTAAGTTTTTTTAGATTGTGGGTGATTCAAGAATATCTATAATTATAAAAGCATAATATGCTAATTAGACCAGACATCTTTCAGGATGTCCTTCCAGATGACCTTCTGGACAAAGCCGAGGCTGCCAGGGAAGCCCAGGTCCCGTGTGCCAGAGGGAAGCCAGTGCCGGCAGCCGGGGGAAAGAAGGCCTACTCTTGCACGAACTTTGTGCATGGGGCCTCCAGTAAATAAATATTTATAATCCATGATATTAAATGACAAAAGAGATTGATTCTGTCAGCACTTCCCAGAAACAGACAGATGGTGTGGGAAGGACTAGTATTGATAGACTGTATTTAAAACATTTTACAATTCTGAAAATCAGTTAAAATTTTTTGACATAGCTACATCAGATACTAAACAAAATAAATGAAATTATTATCAAAAGAAAAATATTAATAGGGAACAAGATATAAATGTCATTTCATGTGACTTAGCAGGGATAATAGCAATATATAATAAAAATAAAACACTAGGTAATAATTTTAATAAAAACAATTTAAAAGGAAAAAGGAAGTAAATGTCTAGACAAATTATTTTAAAATAAAAAAGTCAAGTAACTGTCTGTGGGAAGGTGGAATTTGACAAATGATGGAGTTGGATTATGTTTTATTTTCATTATTATCCTATAGTACTATTTCTTTCTAACACACATTTCTATGACAAAATTGAAAAGAAATAATTAAAATGAGGTGGTCAGAGAAGGGCTTAGTGTTGGTATTAAATGTACAGCAATTCAGACATAAAGCAGCCTTATCTCTTTAGGGTCTCCATTTACTCAAAAATAAGGTGCAAATTTATAAATGTAATTCCTAGGCTTGTGATGAGTGTTAAATGAGTAATTTTTCTCAACTTCCTCAAAGAGTATTTAGTATATGAATATGAATCATTAAGAGTAACAAATTAGTGAGGATTGTATCTGTGTCTTCTTAGTTTCAAAATAATGCAGACAATATATGTGATTGAGCCTGGGACATAGTGGGTGTTAAATATGTATTTGTTTAATGAATTGGCAAATTAATGAATTAACAATCAAAACCTACTTGGTTTTAACTTGTTTAAGTAAATATTTTCTCTCATTTAAACTATTTGTTTGATATTGAAATGCAGATTTGACCCGGAGAGAAAAAGAGACAGTGAGAGAAAGAACTGGACTAAGATTGTGTTTTGTTTTTTTCTAATCCTGGAGGATCAGAAAACAAAATATAAACTAAGCAACACATAAAAACTATAAGCTGCTTTATGTTTCTAGCAACATAATCATGCTAATGCTGAACCAAACAGACATGACTCCAGACTCATTCATTCTTAATGGTATCCCAGGACTGGAGCACATGCACCTCTGGATTTCCTTCCCATTCTGCACGATGTATGTTGTAGCTGTGGTGGGGAACTGTGGACTTCTCTGCCTCATCCGCTATGAGGACTCCCTGCACAGGACCATGTACTATTTCTTGGCCATGCTTTCCTTTACTGACCTTGTCATGTGCACTACTACAGTCCCGAAAGCCCTCTGCATCTTCTGGTTCCATCTTAAGGAAATCAGCTTTGATGAATGCTTGGTTCAGATGTTCTTTATCTACACCTCAACAGGGATGGAATCTGGGGTGCTCATGCTTATGGCCCTGGACCGCTATGTGGCCATCTGTTACCCTCTGCGCTACTCAGCTATCCTCACTAATCCTATCATTGCAAAGGCTGGGTTAGCCACTTTTCTGAGAGTGGCATTGCTTTTCATTCCTTTGATGTTCATCACCAAGAAATTACCCTACTGCAGAGGCAATATAATATACCATACCTACTGTGACCACATGTCTGTAGCCAAGTTATCTTGTGGCAATATCAAGGTCAACGTTATCTATGGTCTAATGGTTGCTCTCCTGATTGGGGGCTTTGATATCCTGTGCATCACTGTCTCCTACACCATGATCCTACGGACGGTGGTCAGCCTCTCCTCGGCGGATGCTCGGCAAAAGGCCTTCAGCACCTGCACTGCCCACATCTGTGCTATTGTCTTTTCCTACAGTCCAGCCTTCTTTTGTTTCTTTTCCCACCGTTTTGGAGGTCACGTAATTCCTGCCTCTTGCCACATCATTGTGGCTAATATTTACTTGCTCTTGCCTCCCACTATGAACCCTGTTGTCTATGGGGTGAAAACCAAACAGATACGAGACTGTGTCATAAGGATCCTTTCAGGTCCTAAGATTACCAAATCCCCATAACATATGAAAGGAACATTTGTCATGGAAGGAGAGAGAAGCAAAGTGGAAGAGGAGTGAAGAGGAAAAAAAGAAGGAAATAGAACAAAAGGAATACTTCTTTTGGTCGTTTAGTCAGGGTCTAATAATGCCTTCTTGAGAGTACTGTCTGGGCTATGACAAGGGAGAGTTTGATTCATGCGTTCCCACTGTCTTCAGAATCTTAACATCACTGGCATGCCCAGGACCATTCCTGTGAGTTTTACGTCTTCTCGTCCTGTGAAGGACTGATCTCATCATTAGCCAAAGTTCCCATAAATATAAGCATAATGGGATGTGGAGACAATGGAGGAAAATGAAATCAACTTTGATGAATGCCTAATGGAAGGAGATTATCTACAATCAGATGCAAGCTTGTCCTATTTTCAAATAGTGATTGGAATTTCCAGTTTAAAAGATGTTACTTTCCTTAGGAAAAAATGCTATATTTTTATCATCAATACCAAAATTCCTCTATTTTTTCACTGTTGTCTTCCTGATGAAGAAGTTATAAAATATCCATGAGGTCATTAGTTTAATGAGGTTTCAAGCTCTGTTTTTTAGTGGGTGCAAATTTGGTCTTTGTTCATTTTATTTATAATTTTCCCCTTAATCAGATTTATAAAAAGTGTTATCTATCTTAATATTTTCAGAGTCAATTTTTGTTATTACTCTTCTTTAATTTTCATAATTTTTTTTTCTGTTTTTATTGCATTCATTTTTACCCCTGTGAATTATTTTCTGCTTTTGAGTTAATTTACTTGTTCTTTACCTGGACTTCTGTATAAAATATCTGCTTTACTATTGCTAATTTGTCTTTTTCTTTTGGTAGAGGTTATAATATTTATTGTTGAAAATATTACATATGTACCTCTTTTCCTCCCATTGACTCTTAGCCCTTCCTTGTGCTCCCACCCCCCATCCTAGGCCTTCACTACCCTATTGTCAGTGTCCATGGGTTCTGCATATATGCATACAAGTTCTTTGGTGGATCTTTTCCCTCCCACTCACCCTTCCCCACCTTCCCTCTGAGATTCCACAGTCTGTTTCATGTTTCTATGTCTCTGGATCTATTTTGTTCATCAGTTAATTTTGTTCATTAGATTCTGCCTATAAGTGAGATCATGTAATGCTTGTCTTTCTCTGATTGGTTTATTTCAATTAGCATAATACTCTCCAGGTTCCATATATTTTAGATTCTTGCTGAATGGTTCTTTTATTATTAAGTTCTAATTTTATCCTGTTATAGTCAGATAATATATTTTATTGATGTGGATTTGGGTGACTGAGACTTTCCTTGGAACCCAATGTATGTTGATTTCTGTGCACACATCTTGTGGTCTTGTTAATAGGTGAGTTTTCTCATTGCTTGTTGTGGTGTTCTACATCTCCTCTTTGCTCATACTTGCTATGCTATTTGTATCTTTTTTACTTACATCTGACAGACCTAAGGTTTAATGTCAATAAAGGGGTTTTCTCTAGATATTTTATTACCAAGTTCATATCTTCTTAAATATTCTTATTTATATACTTTCTTATTGATGTTTCTTTCCAATCAAATTGTAAGGTTCTAAATAGGAAGAAATGTTTCCTTCTTGCTCAATATAGTATCTACAGGCACAGTTCATGCACATGTTTGTATACATACAAGGACATTAAAAATATTTTTTGAATAAATACATTGATAAAATTATCAATTTTATAAAAATATAGAGGTGAAAAATAAGAAGAAGAGGGACTTTAGGAATAAGACCATCCTTCCAAATTCTGAAGAACAATAATACCTAAGGAGCAGACATTAAAATAAAAGACCATTCAAGATACTTGAAAGAAATGAACAGTGGAATTATCAGTAGACAGAGAAGAAGAGTCAACCACACTACTTGAAAAATCTTATCCCTGAAGCAAAGGAAAGTATTAGAGTAGTTTCTTCTTCAAATGAGAATAAAATTAATTGAGAATTAAATGTGTTGAAATGTTTGAGGGAGGAAGCAGTAGAAATTGTAATAAAGACCATGAAGATGAAAAATGGGTAAGAAAATAAGTATCCAAGAAGAGAAGCATGACTAGAGGTATTAGCACAAAGAGGAGCTGTCACTTCCATAATAGCAGGCAGGCTGCTGGAAAGAGGTGTAAATGTGGCTGAGCTTGTGATTTTAGTTGTAAGAAGTTGGTAAAATTTACAGAAATTTTTATCTCCCTTTTTCTTTCTTTTCTCCTCTCATTCTTTGGTATATTAGTAGAGCACACTCTAAAATGGAACATTCTTCTCATGATGTTACAAACACACTAGAGGCTTGGTGCATGAAAATTCGGGTGAGCACAGCCTGACCTGTGCTCTCTTGCAGTCCAGGCCCCCTCAGGGGATGTCCACCTGCTGGCTTAGGCCTGCTCGCTCCCTGGGGGATCGGGCCTGAACTGGCAGTCAGGCATCCCTCTGGCAGTCCGGGATCCCTTGTGGCAGTCAGACATCCCTCTGGCAGTCTGGGGGCCCTTGGGTTATGTCTGACTGATGGCTTAGGCCCGCTCCCCCCAGGGGACATCCTTACTGCTGCTGAGGAGGCGGGAGAGGCTCCCACCACTGCCGCTGCACTTGCAGCCATCAACCCGACTTGTGGCTGAGCAGAGCTCCCACTGTGAGAGTGCACTGATCACCAGGGGGCAGCCCTTGCATTGATCATCTGCCCCTTGGTAGTCAATGCGCATCATAAGGATGGGTTGTGCTTGGTCGTTCCACCATTAGGGTCAATTTGCATATTACCCTTTTATTATATAGGATTGGTTTTTAAAAAACTTAATCCTTGACTGTTGTTATTGCAAGACAAAAAAACTAACATCTTGTACAAGAATTATATTTTACCCTATGTATCTTGCCATACTTCCTGCACATACAATTTCTTGTGCTTGAAATGCACTTCTTTTTCTACTTTATCTTTTTGAAGGTCCTCTGTTCACCTTCCAAGGCCTATCTCAAAATGTACATCTTTTGAGAACCATTTTTTCTTATTTAATTACTTGTAACCACTTACTTATTTTCATGTGCTGCTAATAATACAGAAGTGTACATTATATATATTGTATCATGTTATGGTATAATGTTATATTAGGTTATGTTATCTATAATAATAAAAGCATAATATGCTAATTAGACTGCACGTCCTTCCGGATGAAGCTTGGGCTGTGAGGGAAGCCTGAGTCCTGGGTGCCTTCCAGCAGCTGGAGGGAAGCCTGGGCCTCAGGTGCCAGAGGGAAGCCTGGGTCCCAGGTGTCAGAGAGAAGCTGGTGATGGCAGCCAGGTAAAGGAAGGCCTACTCTTGCATGAATTCTGTGCATAGTATATTATATTATACTAGAGGCCCAGTGCAAGAAATCGCACAAGACCCAGAGGTCCTGCAACAAGTGCCGCAGGACCCAGAGTCCCACCCACAGCTGCCTCAGGACCCATTAATGCACCCCTTGGTGACTGATCATTTGGTCATTCAGGCATTCTGGCTTTCCAGCAGTCC
>NW_006295459.1:678918-692708 GCF_000327345.1 Myotis davidii | reverse complement strand
CACTTCTATGAATATAACCCAAGAAACCAGAAGTACCAATCAGAAAGGATATATGCATCTCTATGTTCATAGCAGCACAATTTACCAGAGCGAAGATCTGGAAACAGCCTAAGTGCCCATCAGCAGATGAATGGATTAGAAAGCTGTGGTACATCTACACAATGGAATACTATGCTGCGGTAAAAGGAAGGAAATCTTACCATTTGCAACAGCGTGGATGGAACTGGAGAGCATGATGCTATGCTATTTAAATATGCATATGTAACCTTAGCCAGATGGCTCAGTTGGTTGAAACATTGATTGATTGAACTCTTTCTGAAGACTATTCATAGTGTTACCCAGAGAGAATCAAGCTACACTGCAGCCTATCAGAGCTAAGAAGATAGTAATGGAACTCAGATTACCTAAGCCAAGGACAACACAATGCAACAACTTCAAGTGTCTATTTTTTGGTGCTTTATCAATCACTTAATATAATTTGATATCTAGAACTTACCAACCCAATTATTTTCAGATTACCCTCTCTTTCTCAAAATTAGACAAATCCTAAAGATAAAAATGGCAAGAAAATTCTCTTCAATTTCTGTATATATGGAACTTTTAAAATGTAGGGAGGAAGAGATCTTTTCCTTTTTAAAAGAAGACAAAACAAACAAGCAAAAATGGTGAAAGGTGAATGGGGAATATAGCTTAAAATATAGTGATGCTTGCACAGTGCAGATGATTAGTAAAATTTGTGGAGTGATGGAGTGATCACATTGTAAGGTATAAAAGTATCAAATCATTATATTGCACATCTGAGATTAATATAAAAAATATAATATTATATACCAACTATCCTTATCCTTATAATAAAAGACTAATATACTAAGTGTCTGACCATTTGTTCAACCATTCGTTCAACCAGTTGCTATGACGCACACTGACCGCTAGGGGGCAGACGCCCCAACCAGTAGGCTAGCTTGCTGCTGGTGTCTGGCCAATTGGGACTGGGTGAGATGGGCCAGACACGCCCTGGAGCCCTCCTGCAGTCCCTCCCTGGCCAGCCAACCTCCTGCGGTCCCTCCCCAGCCAGCCAGCCCCTATCAGCCCCAATCAGGACAGGGCGAGACGGGCTGAACATGCCCTGGACAAATCCATGCACTGGGCTGGTTTTGGCCTGATCTCCACAGGCCAGGCTGAGGGATGCCACTGGTGCATGGATCCGTACACTGGGCCCCTAGTATATAAATAAATAAATATCAACAAAAACTTCCCAAGGCTGTCTTTAAAGGGAAGAGAAAACTGTCCTTGGGGAGGAGGTGGGAGGTGGGGTTGGCTAGAGGGTGATAATGGGGCGGGGGGCGGGGATGGGAGATATCTTTACTATTTATACTAAATACTAAAATATATTTAAAGAGAGGGAAAACTATTCTGAAACTTAGACATTTAAACACATTGACACCTGTATCTGATAAAAGCTAGCTCCATCAAAAACAAATTAGATTATTACTTAAGTGACGTGATTATCATTATTGCCCTTAATTACATCTAATCCCTGGGTTTAACTGACTTCAAACTGACCTGGGGATTTACAACCCTGGGGAACTGGCTTTCTCTCTCCTACAGGCCCAGAGTTTCTCTCTACTTGTCATAAAATCCTAGAATCTATCTGCCATAGCTGTAAACCAGCTCTGTGTATATTGAAGTTCACTACTTAAGACGAGTTGAGTGTAGCACCCCCATGGGGCCAAAGCCAGTCTTGTAATCAATCTTTGGCAGAGATTTGGGGATGCCTTATAGAAGGGAAAGACTCTGTGCTATGTGCTAGGAGCATCTGAATAAAATCCTCCAATGACTCTATGGAAATCATGAAGTGCACTCTGTGCCAAATTAATCTAAATATCAGAAAATTTCTATCAAACTTAATATGACAAAATGATAGGATTGCTACAACCACTATGGCCTAAAATGTAAAATAATAATAATGATGATAAAGTATCATAGCACCAATATTCTTTCAAAATATAGTTTTATCAATTTTATTTTATTAAATACTTCATATCTTCTTTTCTTACTGATTCCTTAGCCTTTGGGTCTCCAATTTGTGAATAAAAATTGAGATAGTGGGCAACCCTGTCTTGTTCATTAAATAAGTAAACTTTGACTATTGCTAGGTAATACCATATTAAAGAAGTTCCCTTTAACCCATTTTAAATTAATTTGAAAAAAATCACAAATAGATAAAACAAAATACTTCTTTGACCTATCTGATATATACTAACTTTATTTGTAAAATGACTTTGGGTGGTGAAGGAAGATAAACAGTGATGAAAAGAGACTTAACTTGGGGTGGTGAACACACAGCATAATATACAGATAATGTATTATAGAATTGTACACTTGAACCTATATAAACTTACTAATCAATGCCACCTCAAAATTTTTAATTAAAATAAAATAATTTTAAAATGTTTCAAAATCATACTGTATGACCTAGCAATTCCACTTCTGGGTATTTCTCCAGATTTCTCCAGTGAAAACAAGAATATTAATTTGAAAAGATATATTCACCTGTATGTTGACTACAACATTATTTAAAACTAGAGGCCCAGTGCATGGATTCGTGCACCAGTGGGGTCCCTCGGCCTGGACTGCTGGGATCAGTGGACCTTGGCACTGCCGCAGCCTGACCTTACCCGCTAGCTTGTCGGGCTCCAGCCCACTGTCCGTGTCGATCCCACACAGCTCGAAGCAGTGCATGAAGCAGTAGGTGGGCAGGGAGGAGCCTGAGCCCTGGCTGGGCGCTGCTGCTCTCGCTCATCCTGGCCCCGCTGCACCTGCTGCCACTGCTCCGGTGTGCAGGGGGAATGTCAGTGGGTCAGGCTCACGCCACTGCAGCTGTGCTCACTAGCCGTCAGCCCAGGCGTCTGGCACCCATCTGTCAGCTGAGCGATGCTCCCGCTGTGGGAGTGCACTGACCACCAGGGGGCCAGCTTCTGCATTGAGTGTCTGCCCCCTGGTGGTCAGTGAAAGTCATAGCTACCAGCTGGTCATCTGGTCATTGGTTGTCCAATTGCTTAGGCTTTTATATATACACTAGAGGCCCAGTGCACAAAAATTTGTGCACTTGGGGGTGGGGAAGTCCTCAGCCCAGCCTGTGCCCTCTCACAGTGTGGGACCCCTCGGGGGATGACCATCTGCTGGCTGAGGCCTGCTCCCCAGGGTATCGGGCCTAAGATGGCAATCAGACATCCCTCTGGCAGCCCGGCAACCCTCAGGGGATGTCCACTTGCCAGCGGGGAGCAGACCTAAGCTGCAGTCGGACATCCTTAGTGCTGATGAGGAGGCAAGAGAGGCTCCCACCACCACTGCTGTACTGAGAGCCATCAGCCTGGCTTGTGGCTGAGCAGAGCTCCTCCATGTGGGAGCTCACTGACCACCAGAGGGAAGCTCTTGCATTGAGAGTCTGCCCCCTGGTGGTCAGTGTGTGTCATAGTGACCAGTCATTCCTAGTCTTTCTGCTGTTAGGGTCAGTTTGCATATTATCCTTTGACTATAAAGGATAGAGGCCTGGTGCATGGGTGGGGGCCGGCTGGTTTGCCCTGAAGGGTGTCCCGGATAAGGGTGGGGGTCCCGGTTGGGTGCCTGGCCAGCCTGGATGAGGGGCTGAGGGCTGTTTTCAGGCGGGCCAAGCCTGCAACTGAAGCTCCCAACCTCTCCTTTTATTTCTTTTTTTTTTAATTCTGGGATTTATTTACCTTCTATACTTGAAACTTTGTTGCAGCTCCAGCTCCGAGGCCAGCTGGCTGAAAGCAGGTATCTGGGGTTTGTTTGGCTTCTATAATTGAAACACTGTTGCAGCTCCAGCTCTGAGGCCTCTGCTGCTGCAAGCAGGTATCTGAGGTTTGTTTAGCTTCTATAATTGCAACATTATTTCTTAGAGTGCAGCTCAGAGCTGGGCTGCGGCAGGCGGGGGACCTAGGCTTCCTCCATCACTGGAGCAAGCAAGCCTCCTGTTCGTTTCAGCTGCGTGGCTGCCAGACGCCATCTTGGTTGGCAGATTTTACATTAAATATAAATGAATATTTTAATTTGACATAGTCTCAATTGTTTATTTTTGCTTTTGTTACCAAATTCTCCCCCAAAAAATCATTACCAAGAGTGATACTAAGAAGCTATTGCCTATGTTCTCCTCTAGGAGTTTTATAATTTTAGGTCTTATCTTCAAATATTTATTTCTATTTTGAGTTAATTTCTGTGTATGATATAAGATAGTGGTCCTTTTTAATTATTTTGTATTTAGCTTTCCAGTTTTTCCAACACAATATTTTGAAGAGACTACCCTTTCTCCACTGTATAGTCTTGGCTCCTTTGTCATAAAGTAATTGACCATATATATGTGGACTTATTTCTAGGCTCTCTATTCTGTTACATTGATATATAAGTCTATTTGTAGGCTGATACTATACTGTTTTGATTACTATAGCTTTGTAATATAGCTTGAAAATAGGGAGCATGATGCTTCCAGCTCTGTCCTACTTTCTCAAGATTGCTTTGGCTATTCAGGGTCTTTGTGGTTCTATACAAATTTTAGAATTATTTTTTCTATTTCTGTGAAAAATGAAATTGAAATTTTGATAGGAATTTCATTGAATCTGTAGATCACTTTGGGTAATATGGACATTTTAACAAGTTAATTCTTCCACTCCATGGGCTCAGGATATTTATTTCTTTGTGTCTTCTCCAATTTCTTTTGTTTGTTTGTTTGTTTGTTTAATAAAGGAAATTATCAACAAAATGAAAAGGCATTCTACAAAATGGGAGAAAAAATTTGCAAAACTGAGTAGACATTTAACTAAGGACAAACAAATGGCCAATAGGTACATGAAAAGGTGCTCAACATCATAATCATCAGGGAAATACAAATCGAAATCACAGTGAGACATCACCTCATACCTGTTAGGATGTCGACCATCAAAAAGACAAGACATAGCCTGTCCAGTGTAGTTCTGTGACCGAGCTTCAATCTATGAACCAAGAGGTCCCTGGTTGGATTCCCAATCAAGGCTCGGGTTGCAGACTTGATCCCCCTTAAGAGGTGTGCGGGAGGCAGCCAATCAATGATGTTTCTCTCTCATCAATGTTTATATCTCTCTATCCCAGAGGTCCTCAAACTTTTTAAACAGGGGGCCAGTTCACTGTCCCTCAGACATTCCACACATGCGCACTGCGGGCCGGGACTAGTCGGCTGCTAAGCAGGACAGGCAGCAGCAGCAAAAACACCCCGTGGACCAGATAAATATTTTCGGCGGACTGCATCTGGCCCGCGCGCGGTAGTTCGAGGACGCCTGCATCCCTTTCCCTTACTCTCTTTGTAAAAAAATAAATAAAATCATAGTTTTAAAAAAGACAATAGAAAGTGTTGGCAAGAATGTGGAGGAGGAAGGGGAACCCCACCCCTGGAGTTTTAATGAAATAGGTCTGGGATAGGGCTGATATTGCTAATATCACCATCCATCATCATCTCAAAATTGGAGCATCAAGATATTCCTCACATATATGTATGCATAATAATTTGAACTTTTGATAAATCTCTAAAATGGCATGTTATTCATTGAGAACATTACTTGAAGGAAAAATAAATAGGAGGACATATGTGTGTGAAAGTGATGGAAACTTCCAGAAACATTGTAAGTTGTGTCTTAAAGGGTCTTCCACAAAAAGAAAAAAAATCTTCAATAAATATTAAGATCACTAATTTTCATTATAATTTCTTATGTTCATTTGTTTTCCCTACCCCCAGAAGTAATTCGTCACATACAACCACACTGATATAGATACATGCATAAGAAATTATTCTCTTCTTTGTAGATCATCTTGTTGGCAAGCAGGAATTTAAAGCTTCCACTCTTCCACCTTCAATAGTATTTATCTTAATTCTTATACCAGCACCTGTGTCTCTAATATTGTGCAATATCCCCAGGAAATAAACACTATTTTTTTCTTTAAAAGCTAAGCTCACAATATGATATCAGGGGAGTTAGAGGTTAATGTCCATGCAAGTATATATATGTGGCAGAATTGTGAGGTTTACTAACCAATACCCAGAGCACCTGGACCTAATTGCATTCAGCCCACTGTTTCTCTATCAAGAATCTCAGGTATTAAAGGGCACACAAAAGTGGGACCACAGATGAGATTTTTGTTGTTAGTTCTAAGATAAATTGGAGGGTCTTTAAGTGTTTATGAATTGAATATAGTCTCAGAAATACAGATTTGATTACCTACACACATTTGAAGGCATATGTGTTGAAAAAGATTGGGGCTTTTTTTTATTGCCCAATTCTCAGATTGCTATGCAGTGTCTCTTACCAAATGAGTATGGAAATATCTGTTATTTTCTAACCTATTAGAGATTATTGAGTCTGTCATAGTGAAAGTCAGGTATGATTCACCACCACGATTCACAAGAAGAAATGTAAAAATTAGAGAACAGTTCTCATCTATGGTCAGAATGCTCTTGCTTTTTAGCTGCTCTCCCACTGATCTCCGAATGAGAATCTAATTAACTTGTTTTTATTCTAGACAGTTATTTGTGCTTGTTTCAAGCACTTTATAAAGCAAAACAAACCTGGAGAAATCTACTCTCCTATTAACAAAAGACCTTGGATGGTAAAATTAAGGATCATCTAGTGAGAAGCCATGAGGCTCAAAAATGAAAATAGAGAGGAGACAATATTAAACTATACAGTCTAAATGACATTATCTGCATGGTAATGTTACTACTTCAACATACCTGCCCACCCACAACATAATCTGAGTCCATTTTTCTTGCTGAAAAGTTAAGATTTGAAGTATCAAAATCACTTAAATTTATTTTAGAAAAAGTCTAACATAATTTGTGGTTAGTATCATATTACTTGGTATATGCTTTATCTTTAACTCAGTGTTCTGCAACTGCATTGTATATGAATGTGAACTATTCATATAACAATAACATAAGTTTTATTAATCAACACTAGAAAAATAAAAATAAAACAAAAGAGACATTAGTAAGATATTTATCTCATATACAGAAAATATCTTCTTAAGAATAGAGCTGAAGTCTCTCAGAAGTATATTTTCTATTCTTAATCTATGGGCATGTATGCTTTCCCCAATTTTTGTACATCCTTTTGTTGCATGTACACATAGTGTTAAGAATCAACTGCTCAAATATATTGTAAGGGAATAATGAGTAATAATGGCATTTAAAAAATATATATTTTATTGATTTTTTACAGAGAAGAAAGGAGAGGGATAGAAAGTTAGAAACATCGATCAGCTGCCTCCTGCACACCTCCTACTGGGGATGTGCCTGAAACCAAGGTACATGCCCTTGACCAGAATTGAACCTGGGACCTTTTAGTCCACAGGCTGAAGCTCTGTCCACTGAGGCAAATCAGTTAGGGCAATAATGGCATTTTCCTAACATTTTGACAATTTGTATGAAGCAGTCAAATATTGGTAATTTGTAGAACTAGTCAAATATTTATCAATAAAATATTTCAGTTGTATTTCCACTGTAATTAATTATAAGTGTATGTAGCTATATACGTTTATACATACATAGGAATTGTTACACTTTTCTTTCCTAATGATAGTTTTTAAGAGACATGTAAAAATATGATGTTGTATACAAAGATAGAAACAACCACAGTGAGAGAGAATCATTGCTTGGCTGACTCCTGCACATCCCCTACTGGAGGGGGAGAAGGGGATTGAGCCTGCAACCCGGGCATGTGCCCTTGGCCAGAATTGAACCTGAGACCCTTTATTCCACAGGTCTATGCTCTATCCACTGAGCAAAACCAGCTAGGGCATCTTCAATGCAAATTACAAGGCTTCTGTTAGTCTTATAATTATTAGCTTCAATCGTCCATACAAGAAATTGATGGCTAGCTAACAAGTGGCCATTTATTTAAATGTATTTAGCATTTTAAAAATTCCTGCCATGAAATAATGGAATAAAAAGAATAATTTTAGTATTTTTTAGTATTTTGCTTGTGGAAAAACTTATCAAACCTGCAAATGAAAGTATTTAATAAAATCAGCATTAACTGCGCTGTGTCAATCATGTCGTCTAGTAATTCTCAAAATGTTCTTGATCCAACCTTTACATATGTGATTTCCATTTTGTCTGACATTAATATTTCCTAATTGAAGTGGGACCATGTGTTTCGTTTCTTAGTGTAATTTTCATTAGCCAAAAATTCATTATGCATACTTTGTGTATGGTTTGCTGTGTACATTTTTTATTATTTAAAATATATTTTTAATTTTCACATTATGCAATTATTTTTTAGCATAAACTTGCACATGAAAATCTTTGTAATATATGACCAATTTGCTCTATATTTTAATTAATTAATTCTTATTGTCCAAACCAAAATTTTTCCTTTATGCGATGTCTTATTCTATTTCCTCTCTTTTGAAAATTTCTTTTGAATTATTTATGTTATGACGGAAAATCATTTTCTTTAGAAATTTATGTTTTATGTTGATTCATAAAATAGCTATTGTTATTTCACTTTTTTCTGGTGGTTCCTCTTATACCTTCTAAAAAATATTCTTTAGACTGTAATATAATAATTCTTAAAACTTATTATGAAAATTGAATTATTGCCTCATTAATTTGTATATTCACTTATAAGCATCTTTTGACATTTAGTATGTGTGTGATGTCATGCTAAACACTTCAAATAATATGTATAAATATTAGAGGTTTGGGTAAAATATGGTAGATTCAAGAATATAAATAAGTTTTATAATGCCATCACTTTAAAATATAAAAAAAGATGGATCCATAAAAAAATATATTCCTTGCCTATGAAGCTTACCATTTTTCCAATTCCATCATGTTACCAAGATTTACAGGATGACATTCTATCCTCCCTGAAGGAAACTACAGTCTTCCTAAAGAAGGTGATGGTTGAAGCTAGATTTGGTGGTGGGGATGCACAAAATAAAATAGAGGGTTGCTAAATCACCAAAGGAAGTATAGCAGTTAATGTGAGAATGAATAGCAAACAGTAACAGTAGGGAACCCTAATCTGGCAGAATGCTAACCATGCTTCAGGTCTAAGAGTGTTTGTCTTTTCCTCTTTGAAAAATTTCCTGATTTCCTACAGAGAGGAAGGGATTTCCTACAAATTTTTGCATGATTGCTATTCTGTCCACTCCTGCATGACTCAGTTTGGGATGATACCAGATCAGCCTTTGAAGAGCATGCTTATTATCTCATCTTCCTTTGCTGTTTCCAAAATAGTTGTGTGTTGAAATATATAACCTTTCATCCTTCATTGTGAATAGAGATCAAACAGGGATGTAGGGATAGAACCAGAGTCAGGAAACACTTCTCTTTGATTCAACCATTATTGTAAATTTAAAAATGATGTATTCTTCAAAAGTGTTCATGTTCTTTAAGAAGGTTCTTTTCAATAGTCTATGATGTGATCTGTTACCTAAGTGCTTTCATGCATAAATTACTCTAAATTCTAAATAAAGGCTCTAAATAAAGAAACTCTTTAGCAAAACCGACATTAAGAGGCAAGGCTATAATATCAGATCATTTTCCTCTTGTGCAGTTTCTAGGACTAAGAATATGGAAGGTAATGAACAAGGCCCTGATAGCTCTATATTCTAACCCGTAGTTATAAGAGGGTGGAGATAATGTGACCAGCCTTGTGTATTTTTGGTGGTGATTAATTGTGTTAACAAGAATGTGCTACCACAGTTCCTGCCTCATTAGAAATATCCAATGAATGTTAGTGCAGAATGAAAGGAATGCAGATTAGTAATGACCACTCCCTTTGTCAATGTAGTGTTTACCACAGGGAAAGGAAGTGGGAAGGTGGTAAAAGTTTAATAGGGTCAAATACATGATGATGTAAGGAGATTTGACTTTTAATGGTGGGAGCACATGCATTATAAAATAATATATCACAGTAGTACAAACTGGAAACCTACATAATCTTAATAAATTTAATTAAAAAATAAAATAATTACCATGAAAAAACAGAAATAAAGAAATAAAATAAAAAATTAAAAGTTCTAATTGTCTTTTACTTGTCTTCAAATACTATCATAGATATTCTTCAAAATTATAATCTTGAATATTTTTTTTCTCTTACTAAAGAATGTTCCAGAATCTCAAAGCCTCCAACATCTCTAATATCCAGGTCTCTGAATTTATTCTGATGGGATTCCCAGGCATTCACAGCTGGCAACACTGGTTCTCCCTGCCATTGGCTCTGCTCTACCTTTTAGCCCTCAGTGCCAACATCCTTATTCTGATCGTCATCTATCAAGAGCCAACACTGCACCAGCCTATGTACTATTTCCTGGGCATCCTGGCTGTGGTAGACATGGGCTTTGCCACCACTATCATGCCCAAGATATTGGCCAACTTATGGTTCAATGCTAAAGCCATCAGTCTCCCGGAGTGCTTTCTGCAGATGTATGTCATACATTGTTTTGTGGGCATGGAGTCAGGTATCTTTCTATGCATGGCTATCGATAGATATGTAGCCATTTGTCAACCACTACGCTATCCATCAATAATTACTGAATCTTTTGTGGTCAAAGCAACGGTGGTCATGGCACTCAGGAACACCATATGTACCATCCCAGTGCCTATATTGGCTGCTCAGAGACACTACTGCTCCCAGAACCAAATAGAACACTTTCTGTGTTCTACTCTTGGTGTCACTAGTCTATCCTGTGATGACAGAACCATCAACAGCATTTACCAGCTTATTCTGGCCTGGACATTCATGGGAAGTGACTTGGGTTTGACTATTTTATCATATGCTTTGATACTTCACTCTGTGCTGAAGCTGAACTCAGCAGAAGCTATGTCCAAGGCCCTAAGTACCTGCACATCCCACCTCATTCTGATCTTATTCTTCTATACAATTGTCATTGTCATGTCCATCGCCCATAGTGCCGCAATATCAGTTCCCATTATTCAAGTGCTACTCAATGTACTGCACAGTGTCGTTCCTCCTGCCCTCAATCCCGTGGTGTATGCAATCAAGAACAAGGAGCTTCGGCAGGTTTTATATAAGGTTCTTAAAGTACACATCAAGAGCAACTAATTTATAAAGGATGCTTATTTTTATAAGATATATACTCAGTGTAATATCCAATGAGTGCCTAGTGGCAGAAGAACTAAAGAAAAGGAGCACTGCTACAGCTCTCAATTATTATAATGTACCAGTGGCAAAAACTAAAACAGAAAGTAGGCCCTGGCCAATGAGCTCAATGGTTAGAGCATCAGACAGTGCACAGAAGGAATGTGGGCTTGAATGTGGTCAAGGGCACGTACCCAGGTTGCAGGTTCTCTCTCTGCCCCCAGTCTGGGTACATTCAGGAGGCAACCAATCAATGTATCTCATTCACATTGATGTTTCTCTCTCTCTCTCTCTCTCTCTCTCTCTCTCTCTCTCTCACCACCCCCCTCGCTTCCACCCTTCCTTCCACTGTCTCTGAAAAGCAGTAGATAAAATATCCTCAGATGAGGATTAATAACAATAACAAAACAACACAAAAAGTTGGTCAAATATATGGTGACAGAAAAATATTTGACTTTGAATGGTGGGCAAACAATGCAATATACAGCTGATGTATTATAGAATTGTACACTCGAAAACCATATAATTTTATTAACCAATTCTACCCCAATAAATCTAATAAAACAAAGAAAGAGAAAAATGGTGACACATTTGAAATTTTGGGTTTTCAAAAAAATCTTAATCAGAACAGTAACATTATATTGTCTATTTTCTCAATGAATATAAAGGAAATACAATGAAATACTACTTGAATTTTCATTTTGTTTTACGTATTTTCTTTTTGTATGCCTTGTCTACACTTTTTTTTCCCTTTGGAATATCTTTCTCCATTTCTTAGTTCACAAGAATGAAAATACTTATTGCCAGAATTGATTATTCATTAGTTCAAGACATTTTATAATAACTTGGGAAAATTTTTTTATTACAAATGCCCATTGAAAAAATTTTTATTTTATTTTTATATTTTATTTGAGATATGCTTTTTTGAATTAAGTAACCATTGTCCAAGAGCTATTTTCTTCATGGATCACTCCATAGGGGAATAAATATTTATTTGGATACCAGTAAAACAAGTATTTAAAATCATGAGAATAGTAAACTTTTATTGTTCTATTAAAATATTCAATGTGAATGTCTAGAGAAGAAACCTTTATGAACATCAACATAAATATATGTCTTTACAACTTGATTATTTCTTTATTCTATTCCATTAGTAATTTATTGGAATAATAGACTAATGTCAGTTTTGTGTTAGTACTATAGTCCCCTCTTATCCACAGTTTTGTTTTGCTTGGTTTCAATTGCTGGTGGTCAATAATTGTCCCCAAATATTAAGTGAGAAATTCCAGAAACAAATAAATCGTAAGTTTTAAATTGTATGTCATTTCAAGTAGCATGATAAAAATCTCACACTGTCCTGCTCCATCCTGCCCAGATTTCAAATCACCACTTTGTCCAGCATATCCACACTGAACATGTTGCCTGCCCATTAGTCACTTAGTAGGTGTCTTGATGATCAGATCAACTGTTCTGTAGGTTTATTAGTTATTTCTCTTAATCTCTTACTATGCCTAGTTTCATAAACTAAACTTTAACATAGATATGTATGTAGAAGAAAATCCATAGTATATATAAGGTTTGGTACTATCACTATTTCAGGCATCCACTGGAAGTCTTAGATTATATCTCCCATGGATAAGGGGAGCTACTGTACTGTATTGGTTATTACATATTTGTAATACAGGAAGTGTAATGCCTCCAGCTTTGTTCTTTCCCATCTTTGCTTTGTCTGTTTGGGTTTTGTTTTTTTTATTGTTTCATACAAATATTGGGATTTTTTCCCTATTTCTGTAAAAAAAAATGTCATTGGAATTTTGGTGATTACCTTGAATCTATAGGTGCCTTTGAGTAGTATGAACATTTTAACATTTATTCATCAATCTATTAACATGAGATATCTTTCCATTTTTTGTGTCTTCTTCAAATTCATTCATGAATATCCTATAATTTTGGTATATAGATCTTTACCTTCCTTGGTTAAATTTATTCCAAGGAAGGTAAATATTTTACTATTTTTGATACTACTGTAAATATGACTGTTTTATTATTTATTTATTTTTTAAATAGCTCTTTGTTAGTGCATACGCATACAACTGATTTTTATATGCTGACTTAGTATTCTGAAACATTACTGATTTTTTATTATGTCTAGTGATTTTGTTGTTGAATCTTTAGAATTTCCTCTATACAAAGTTATGTCATAATCAAACAGACAATTTTATTTTTTTCCTTTATTATTTGGATGTCTTTTTTTTTCTTGCTTAACTGCTTTGGTTAGAACTTTGAATACTATATTGAATAGGACCAGTCAGAATGGGCATTCTTACTTTGTTCCTGATCTTACAGGGAAGGTTTTTAATTTTTCACTATCCTATCTAATAAAAGAGAAACATGGTAATTAGCCATACATCCGCTACCCTTCCCATTGGCTAATCAGCGAGATATGAAAATTAACTGCCAACCAAAATGGCAAATGGCAGCCAGGCAGCTTGAAGCAAACATGAAGCTTGCTTGCTTCAGTGACAGAGGACTCCAATGTTCCCCGCCTGCCACTGCCGGCCTCTGAGCTGCAACTCTAAGCAACTATGTAACAAATATAGAAGCTAAACAAAACCCCAGAAACCTGCTTTAGTC
>NW_006295459.1:670227-678244 GCF_000327345.1 Myotis davidii | reverse complement strand
TGATGGGCCCTGCTCTGTGCATGACAGGGTACGGAGCCCCAACCTCCCTGATGGGCCCTGCTCTGTGCGTGACAGGGGGCAGTGCACCAACTCACCTATCAGCCCTACTCTGTGAGTGACAGGGGGGAGCGCCCCAACCCCCTGATGGGCCCTGCTCTTTGCATGACAGGGGGAGCTCCCCAACCCCCTGATCGACCTTGTTCTGTGGGTGACAGGGTAAGGAGCCCCAACCCCCCTGATGGGCCCTGCTCTGAGTGACAGGGGGCAGCGCCCCAAACCCCTGATTGGCCCTGCTCTGTGCGTGACAGGAGGTAAACCCCTAACCTCCCCATCAATCCTGCCTTGAGTGTGACAGGGGGCGGTGCCTCAACTTCCGAATCGGCCCTACCCTGAGCATGACTGAGGGTGGCATCGCAACCTCCCAATCCGCCCTGCTCTGTGCATGACAGGGGGCGGTGCCCCAACTCCCCAATCAGACCTGCTCTGAGCCCGACCAGGGGCTGCACCTAGGGATTGGGCCTGCCCTCTGCCACCCGGGAGCAGGCCTAAGCCAGCAGGTCGTTATCTCCCGAGGGGTCCCAGACTGCTAGAGGGTACAGGCCGGGCTGAGGGACTCCCCCCTCCCCCCGAGTGCACAAATTTTTTTGCACCGGGCCTCTAGTTGAATATAATAGGCCTCGAGGTTTACAACATACTAAAGGCCCAATGCACAAAATTCATGCAAGGGCCTCGGCCCTCGCAGGCCTTCGCAGCCCCTCGCTGCCTCAACTGGCCCTCGCAGCATTGGCTTTGTCCAGAAGGCTGTCCGGATGGCCGTACTGCTGTTTGGTCTAATTGGGATATTAGCTCTTTATTATATAGGATGGCTTTTATTATCTTCAGGCATTTTCTCTGTAACCAATTTGTTAGGAATTTTTATCATGAAAGGATGTTGAATTTTGCCAAATGCTTTTTCTGCATCTCCTCAGATCATCATTTGAATTTTGCCTTTCATTTTATTAACGTGGTGTTTATTGATGTGCATATTTTGAAACATCTTTGCATCCCAGAGATGAATCCTACTGAATCATGGTGCATGATCTTTTTCATGTGCTGTTGAATTCGGTTAGCCTGCACTTTGATACTCTTTGCATCTCTATTCAACAGAAATATTGGCCTACACTTTTCTTTTCTTCTAGTGTCCATATCTGGCTTTGGTATCTGGAGAATGCTGGCCTCATGAAATAAGTTTGGGAGTGTTCAAGTGATTATGTCACTTAAATAAAGCTGAAATATGCTTTCCCTTCTATTCCAAAATCACTTAGCTACTAGGTTTTTTCTTACTAATTGATTTTGAATTTTATAACATTATTAGCTTAGATCTATCAGGGTGATCATCTGATTAGTTTCCATTTACTGGTAACATTGATTTATGTTCATTAGTTTTAAATCAACTTTATTGATGTATAATCCACATACAGTAAAATTAAGATATTGTAAAGATACTGTTTAAGAAGTTTAGACAGATATATACCCCTATGCAACTATTATACAATTACGATATAGAAATTTGAATCATTCCCTTCAAATTTTCTGGTGCCCTTTCCTAGTGAATCCTCAACAGATTTCAAGTCCTAAATAACTCCTGATCTTCTTTGAACACTATATATTAGCTTACTCCTTCCTATATATAAATATACAATGAGTAATATAGTGTGTTCCTTTGTACCTTGTTTCTTTCACCAAGCATAATTTTTTGAGTATCCATCCATGTGATTATGTTAGTGGTTTGTTGTTTTTATTAATTTTACTAAATTTACTGGGGTCACATTGATTAATAAAATCACATAAGTTTCAAGTGTACAATTCTACAATACATCATCTATACATTGCATTGTGTGTTCACCACTCAGAGTTAAATCTCCTTCCATTACCATGTATTTGAACCCCCTTACCCTCTTTGACCTCCCCTTCATGCCCCTTTTCCTCTGGTAACTACCATACTGTTGTCTGTGTCATTGATTTTTTTATTTGTTTGTCTTGTTTATTGCTTTCAGTTTTATATCCCACATATGAGTAAAATCATATGGTTCTTGTGCTTTTCTATCTGTTTTGTTTTGCTTAGCATAATATTCTCAATATTCATCCAAGTTGTCACAATGGCAGTATTTCATCTTTTCTTATGGCTGAGTAGTATTCCATTGTATATATATACAACATCTTCTTTATCAAATCATCTAATTTGGTTGTTTCCATGTCTTGGTCACCTTGAATTATGAATACAGGGGTACATATAAATGTTTTGAAATTTTCCAGTAGATATGCGGAAGAGATATTGCTGGGTCATATGGTAACTCTATTCTAATTTTTTTTAGGAACCTCCATAGGGTTTAAATTAGAAAAACAGACAAAAAGGAAAAAGATTTTTAGGAAATATATGTCATTCAAATATTTTCTAGCTTGAGAAACTTGGAGCATGTCTGCCATCTGCTAGTTTGCTATTTATGTCATTTAATTAATATTTTACCTAATGCTGGTAATATGGTTTGGAATGAAGCTATACTTCCTAAATTTTCAATAATAGAAGGTTCACTATAGTAGAAGCTTTTTTGTATAGAGCTAGTTTTGTTTTATCTATGTGCTTTAGTGAATGGTTTCATTCACTGTAAAAGAAAAATCTAGATCTGCTGGGTTTCTGCCCATTCTAGCTGCCTGTTCTAGAAGAAAGATGTACCATTTCACCAGATTCCTTCTCACTGTTTTCACCTTCCAATATAGCCTGCACTAATTTCTACAAACCCAAGGAATAATATTAAATTGTTGTCATATGTCCTCTGCTCCCTTCTCCCAAATCTCTTCACTATTGAACAAATTTTAACCCAATCTTCTATGTTTCCTGAGACTTGATCAAGATTCACTAAAAAAAATGTACAGTAGAAAATTGTATTTCTTCTGAGGTAGAGGGGAGTAGAAATGGGGAAATGCATTTAACAGTACAATGTCTCCAACAAACATATCATTCAAACTTATTACATAAACTATATTTTAATAAATTTCTAGTACAGAAGATTCTAAAATCGTTTATTGAATTTTTGAGAAATCTTGAGACCTATATATGTACGTAAAGATACGGCAAAAGTTATAAAACTGGAAATGAAGCATTCTGGGAAGTCAGATATAATTCCAGGTTTATACTTCAATATATATCAGACACAGTTCATATATTTATTCTAAAAACGTTCTGAAAAATTGAGAATAATTATTAAGGTTTCTTTTCCCCCACTCAAATATATTTAAAATACAGGTGTAGTTTCAACAAAGCTAAATTTACTTCCTCTTCCATTAGAGATCTATGGGACACATATCTGTGAAACCCCAAGCAAATATTCATTTCTTTTTGCTTGGAAAATCCCCAGCGATGTCACTAAGTATTGTTAAATAAGGTTCTCAACCAGTGTTGTGCAATTTTTCTGAGCAATATCATCATGAATGGAAATTTTAAAACATCTGGCACCAGGGTGAGTTTGGGTGACACAAGAAAAAAATACAGAAAATGTGCAACTAAATAGGAGGAATTTGAGTCAGAGGGTGGTCAATTAAGGAAAACTTGGATTATGTCACTCTTAGACTCCTGAAACCAAAGAACATAACAAACTGCCTTAAAAAGGGAGAAGAAGAAGGGAGAAGTATTAAATGTAGTTTAGATAGTGGAGGAAGGAGACTCCATGGTGCTGATGTGGCAAGGTCAAAGGGATAATGTTACAAGCAAGCACATTTCCGTACAACAATAAAAACACTTTTCTGCTCTCCATAGATAGAGGAGTCTTCCTTTGTAAGAGACAATGACAATGAATTGGTGTAAGAGTTGGGAGGAATCCCAGTGACCAAGTAGCTCAGCATCCTGACAACATTCATGACACAGGTCATTCTCCCTTTGCTGGAATCCATCTGATGATAGTAACCTTGCTAACTTACTGGAGATTTTTATCTGCATGAATCAACAACATTTCTTGAATCCAAATCTACATTTCTATAACTTTCTATTCATCACATATATGCCATAGCATGTAGAAAATAAAAGCAAAGGCAATTATTTGCATCTAATTTTTGCACTCATCCCAATTCTAAATATCTCCATTTTTTTAATCTTTAAGATTTCAGCAACTTATAATCATGTGTACCTTTCTCTAATGCATTCTAAGTTTTCAATATGCACACTGATTTGCTAAAGTAATTATGTATAAGTAAGATGACCAACCAAAAAGAAGGTTTGGACTGTCATTCCTCATACAACTTTTTTTCTTGCAGCAGTCAGTATTTTAAGTGCAGTGATACAGCAGTGAACCAAGGAAATGGAGATGTTATACCAAGATTGGCAGGGGTTTGTGGGCAAATTTTAATGGGAAGGCAAGAAGAAGCCTTACTTTGGGGTTGACACTGAGTTGAGACTGAGAACTATTGAAGGTATGTGGCATGGTATAACCTTGGAAAGGACGATACACACAGAGGAAATAGTAAATAGAATTGCCCTGAATTGCACACATGTTTGATGAGACTGAGAAATCATCAGTAGGTATGAATAGACTGAGAAGTTCAGAGTTTGAGTACTGGGTGACACATTCAGAAATGTAAAAGGGTCCTAATTGTGTAGGATGTTGTAACGAGCAATATAGGAAAGTGAGATGTAAGAACATGGAGGTTTAAGGGGTGCCTAGATATGTTTTACTTATATTTACTTTACAAAGAAAAATAATGGTAATAATACTAACAAT
Organism: Myotis davidii; assembly: GCF_000327345.1. Lineage (NCBI taxonomy): Eukaryota > Metazoa > Chordata > Mammalia > Chiroptera > Vespertilionidae > Myotis > Myotis davidii. The sequence continues at coordinate 673,493 of NW_006295459.1, read as the reverse complement.
GCTGTCCAGGCTGTGGGGAAAATCTCCATGGTTTTACTCCACTTAGTGTTAACAGCATTTTACAGTTGAGCAAATTGGTTTATAAAGTCAGTGCTAATCTTTTGTTGATTTCCTGAAAAAAAAATGCTTTTACCTCTTTTATATGTTAAAATTATTTACATGGCATGATTTGAAAAGTTTTCTACTGCTTAAAACTAGTGGTTAAAAAAGCACTTATATAGAAATCCTAGGCTAAATCATGTCGCACCCCAACCCCCTAAAAAAAATGAGAGAAAAGAGAAGAATCAGAATTAAAACTTTGAAAAAGGCTATTATATAGGAAAGATTAAACTAAAACAGGAGGTTTTATAAAATAATTTTTGAAATGTCTTAAAATATATAATATAATGTTGTGGTAAAATGAATGATTCAAGTTCATGATCTCAAAACAAATAATAACTAAGAAAGGTCTGTAAGAAACACAGGATAAAGAATTTTCTCAAAAAAAAATTAGAAGGTCCTGAAGTCTTATTATTATCATCAAAAGATTTCAGACTAGATCCTTTATTCAGAATATAGAATGAATGTGGAAAGCTAAGTCCTCTCAAAAAATGATTAATGAAGATTCCATCTTATCCAGTATAAACTTTCGTAGTCATTTGGGGGGTCTAAAAATAATACACCAAAAGAAGACATAAAAATTATAAACATTTCAAGACATAGGTCATGTTTTTCTACTTGAGAAAATTAATAGAAATTATGGGAATTAATTAAAGCTCAACAATGTCATTTGGTAAAATGTGAATAATAAAATTTTTAATATTTTCCGGAAGAAGCAATTAGAGATATGATGCAAAATGCACATGGACATGCTTTGTTAAGTTGCAGTTAATATATAAAATTTTAGCCAGCCGTAGCCGGTTTTGCTCAGTGGATAGAGCATCAGCCTGCAGACTGAAAGGTCACAGGTTCGATTCCGGTCAAGGGCATGTACCTTGGTTGTGGGCACATCCCCAGTGGGGGGTGTGCAGGAGGCAGCTGATCGATGTTTCTCTCTCATCGATGTTTCTAACTCTCTATCCCTCTCCCTTCCTCTCTGTAAAAAATCAATAAAAAATATATAAAAAATATTTTACCTATCAAATCTTCTGTTCTTGATTATTCTGAAGAGAAAATTCAGACCTGCCAGGTTTAGACCTGTAGATAGATAATCTCAGCCCCACAATACCTGTGTGTGATCAGTAGATGCTCATATAACTTAATTGGGTATGACCCAGTGGGCACATCTGAAAGGACTTCTTGGAAGAAGGAAAGTAACATGAGGATTGAAGAGACTATGTGTTATTTGAACAAGGTCTATCATTTGGACATTGGTCAGGTATTAATGGCTGGCCTGGGAATTTAAGCCGGTAATATTGACAGAGTGTAGAGTACAGTATGAAAGACCAGGGTTTTGTTACTATGTTTGCACTATGCTTACATCCTTTCAATTCAGTCACAGGCTCAAGACCTCTCAGTAGAACCAAAGAACATAGTCTGGGTACAAAAAGATGAGTTTTCTCCTAAAAATTATTGTTTATAGTATGCAAAAAACACTTGTTCATCTTTTGTCTCTGGCTGAAAATAAAACCCCTACCATCTTCTTATATAGGTCATCTTTCTTAGTCAGAAAGGTTACATGCTTTGCAATTGGCCATTATGCATGGAGCCAACAGTACCAGCCTGACACCAAGATACTTCATCCTCAATGGGATTCCTGGGCTGGAAGCCTCACACATCTGGATCTCCCTGCCATTCTGCTTCATCATTGCTCTTGTGGGAAACTGTGGGCTCAAATCTACATTTCTGTAACTTTTCAGCCTTGAGGAGGCCCTACACCGACCCATGTAATACTTCCTAGCCTTTGTCGCTTACAGATGTTAGTGGGTGTATTTCATTTGTCCCCAGTATGTTAGGGGTCTTTTGGCTTAGTCTCAGAGAGATTGACTTTGATGCCCGCCTTGTGCAGATATTTTTCATCCATATGCTAACAGGCATAGAGTCTTTTAAAGCAACAAACAAATTAACAAATGAAAAAGAACACACAATGGAGCAAAGATAGTCTAGTCAGTAAATGGTGCTGTAAAATTGGACAAATACATACAAAAAAAAACCCACCTAGACCACCTCTTTCACCATACACAAAAATAAACTCAAAATGGATTAAAGACATAAATGTTAGACTCAATACCATAAAAATCCTGGAAGAAAGCATAGGCTATAAAATTAAAACATTTCTCATAGCAATATTTTTTGATATATCTCCTCAAGCAAGGGAAACAAAAGAAAAAATATATAATCAAGACTACATCAAACTAAAAAGCTTTTGCACAGCCAAAATGAAAAGAAATCCCACTGAATGAGAGAACATATTCCCCAATGATATATCTGATAGGGGATTAATATTCAAAACTTATAGAGAACTTATAAAAGTCAACACAAAAAACACACACCAGACAATCCAATTAAAAAATGGGCAAAAGACCTGAGTAGATACTTCTCTACAGAAGACATTCAGATGGCCAATAGACACATGAAAAAATGCTCAACAGCACTATTCATCAGAGAAATGCAAATTGAAACCACTATGAAGTATCAACTGACACATATCAGAATGGTTATCATAAATAAATCAACAAACAGAAAATGTTGACAAGGATGTGAAGAAAAGGGAACCCTAGTGCACTGTTGGTGGAAACACAGATTGGAGCAGCCACTGTGAAAAGCAGTATGTAGTTACCGCAAATATTAAAAATGGAACTGCCTCATGACCCAGTGACTCCACTTCTGGGAATATATCTGAAGAAACCTGAAACACTAATTTGAAAGAATATATGCACCCCTGTGTTCATTGCAATGTTATTTGCAATAGTCAAGATTGGGAAGCAGCCCAAATGTCCATTAGTAGATGAGTGAATCAACAAGTTGTGGTACATTTACATAGTGGAATACTACTTGGTTGTAAAAAAAGAAGAAAAACTTAAATTTTGTGACAGCATGGATGGACCTAGACAGCATTATGCTAAGTGAAATAAGCCAGTCAGAGAAAGACAAGTACCATATGATTTCATTCATATGTGAAATCTAATGAACAAAACAAACAAACAAAATAGAAACAGACTTAGACATAGAGAACAGATTGATAGCTGTCAGAGGAGGAAAGGACTGAGCTGGTGGAAAAGGTGAAGGGATTAAGCATAAGAACAACAACTCATAACACAGATAGCAATATGATGATTACCAGAATG
>NW_006295459.1:669525-670065 GCF_000327345.1 Myotis davidii | reverse complement strand
GGGGGCGGGGAGGGATAGAAAAGGGTAGGAGATGGAAGGAGACTTGACTTGGGATAGTAAACACAAAATACAATATACAGATGATGTATTATAGAATTGTACACTTGAAGCCTATATAATTTTATTAACTGATGTCACCCTAATATACTAATACGCTCAATATAAATAAAACAAAATAATTTCATTTAAAGAAGCAGATAAATGTTTATTACTTTTCAAAAAGATGAAATGAACAAAGTTAGATGAATACCAAACTGTTTTAAAATGTCAATTCAAGTAGAACTTCAATTTTTTTTAAAGAAGTGTTCATCACTGAAAAACAACTAGGTTTGCCAGGAGCTGGAGGGGAGGGGCATTAAGGAGTGACTGATGAATGGCTATGGGGTTTCCTTTGGAGATAATGGAATTGTGCTACAGCTACATAGGAATGATTGTTGTACAGCATTGCAAAAATACTGAAAGACAATTGTACATTTTCAAATGGTTTAAATAGGCAATTTTTTGACATGTGCATTTCACCCCCCCCCAAAAAAAGATAAA
>NW_006295459.1:666456-668036 GCF_000327345.1 Myotis davidii | reverse complement strand
TTTAAAATGTCAATTCAAGTAGAACTTCAATTTTTTTTAAAGAAGTGTTCATCACTGAAAAACAACTAGGTTTGCCAGGAGCTGGAGGGGAGGGGCATTAAGGAGTGACTGATGAATGGCTATGGGGTTTCCTTTGGAGATAATGGAATTGTGCTACAGCTACATAGGAATGATTGTTGTACAGCATTGCAAAAATACTGAAAGACAATTGTACATTTTCAAATGGTTTAAATAGGCAATTTTTTGACATGTGCATTTTCACCCCCCCCAAAAAAAGATAAAGTAGATAAAACACTGCTAAAGTATTTTCTACATATATATTTGTTGTATAATTTTCTGTAAAATGAAAGAATACATATGTCTAAAAATTTAAAAATGTTTAAAGAAATTGTGTAGACACCCATGATGTACTTTTACTCATAGTATTACTGGACCATCTTGTTTTGAATGTGATTATTGTATAACATTAATTGAAAATGGCAGAACTTTTGTTCTAGTATGGTATTATCCAATCTTTCTAAAAAACGTTCTGTATAACAAAGGCATATAAAGAAGCGTACCAGAAGATACCTCTTCATATAGATCATGAGTTCTATTTATCTCTTTCTTACTCATTTAAATTTTTCTAATTAATAAAATTATACAGGAACTAGAGGCCCAGTGCACGAAATCATGCATGAATAGGGTCCCTAGGCCTAGCCTGCAATCAGGGTCATCTTCTGCCCACTTGTCAGTCCCCAGTACTGCCCTGCCACCACTCACCCGAGTTCCTCATGGTTCCCCATTTGCCATCCAGTGATCAGAGCCTGCGGGCCAGGGTCGGGGAGGGACCAAGGGGTGGTCAATGCACCTCATAGCAACTGGTCAATTGGTCATTCTGGCCATTATGGTCGCTGGCTTTTTATTATATACGATGACTCTTAGTATTTAATTAAGTCTTATAAAATAGTATCTTACCATTATTACAAAACTCACTATCCATTATAATCTCAAAATTGGAGCATCAAGATAATCCTGACATATATGTACGCATAATAATTTGAACTTTTGAAAGAAAAATAAATAGGAGAACATATGTGTATGACAGTGATGGAAACTTTCTGAAACATAAGTTCTTTCCACTTGTGTCCTAAACATTCTTTCAGAAAGAAACAAACTCTTCCATAAAGATTAAAATCACCAACTTTCATTTTAATGTCTTGTTCATTCTTTTTCCCCACCCCCAGATAGAATTCTTCACACACAAACACATTGATAAAGATGCATGCATGAAATTATTTTCTTATTTGTGAGTCATCGGGTAGACAGTAAGAATTTAAAATTTCCACTCTTTTCCTCCTCCAATAGTGTTTAGCTTGATTTCTAAACCAGCACCCATGTCTCCAATATTCTGTAATATTCCCTGGATATCTACAACACATTTTTCTTTAAAAACTCAGCTCAATAATATGGTGTCGAGGGAGTTAGAGGTTAATGGCTGTGCAAGTATATATATGGCAGAGTTGTGACGTCTTTTAAACAATACCTCGAGCACCTGACCTAGTTGCATTCAGCCCGCTGTTTCTCTACCTGGAATCTCA
>NW_006295459.1:665583-665954 GCF_000327345.1 Myotis davidii | reverse complement strand
GTTGTTCGAGGCGGCAAACTCCGGCGTTAACCTATGCCGCCATCTTGGTTCTCCCATATCTAGAACTTCAATTTTTTTTTAAAGAAGTGTTCATCACTGAAAAACAACTACGTTTGCCAGGAGCTGGAGGGGAGGGGCATTAAGGAGTGACTGATGAATGGCTATGGGGTTTCCTTTGGAGATAATGGAATTGTGCTACAGCTACATAGGAATGATTGTTGTACAGCATTGCAAAAATACTGAAAGACAATTGTACATTTTCAAATGGTTTAAATAGGCAATTTTTTGACATGTGCATTTCACCCCCCCCAAAAAAAGATAAAGTAGATAAAACACTGCTAAAGTATTTTCTACATATATATTTGTTGTAT
>NW_006295459.1:648058-663296 GCF_000327345.1 Myotis davidii | reverse complement strand
ATCCATTATAATCTCAAAATTGGAGCATCAAGATAATCCTGACATATATGTACGCATAATAATTTGAACTTTTGAAAGAAAAATAAATAGGAGAACATATGTGTATGACAGTGATGGAAACTTTCTGAAACATAAGTTCTTTCCACTTGTGTCCTAAACATTCTTTCAGAAAGAAACAAACTCTTCCATAAAGATTAAAATCACCAACTTTCATTTTAATGTCTTGTTCATTCTTTTTCCCCACCCCCAGATAGAATTCTTCACACACAAAGACATTGATAAAGATGCATGCATGAAATTATTTTCTTATTTGTGAGTCATCGGGTAGACAGTAAGAATTTAAAATTTCCACTCTTTTCCTCCTCCAATAGTGTTTAGCTTGATTTCTAAACCAGCACCCATGTCTCCAATATTCTGTAATATTCCCTGGATATCTACAACACATTTTTCTTTAAAAACTCAGCTCAATAATATGGTGTCGAGGGAGTTAGAGGTTAATGGCTGTGCAAGTATATATATGGCAGAGTTGTGACGTCTTTTAAACAATACCTCGAGCACCTGACCTAGTTGCATTCAGCCCGCTGTTTCTCTACCAGGAATCTCAGGTATCAAAGGGCACACAAACGTGGGACTACTTACGATTTTTGTTGTAGTTAGTACTGAGATTAATTGTAGAGTCTTTATGAATTGATTATAGTCTCAGAAATCCACAGATTTAATTACATACACACATTTGAAGGTTTAAGTTTTGTAAAAGATAGGTGAGGGGGGTTGGAGAATGTTAATTCACCAGTTTTCAAATTGTAATTCAGTGCCTCTTTCCATTATGAATATAAACATTGTCGTTATTTTGCCAACCCAGCAGGGATTATTGGCTCTGTTGAAGTGGAAGTCAGGTATGATCCACAACCATGATTCACAAGAAATGGAACAGCTAGAGAATGATTCTGTATTGTGGTCAGACAATCATGCTTTTTAGCTGCCCTCCCATTGATCTCTGAATGAGAATCTAATTTACTTGCTTTTATTCCAGACAGAGTTATTTGTGCCTGTTTCATCCACTTTATAGGGCAAAACACAGCTGGAGGAACCCACTATCCTATTGACAAAAGACTTTGGATGGTAATATTGAAGATCATCTAGTGAGAAGCCATGAGGCTTGGAAATGAGAATAGAGAACAGACAATATTAAACTGTACACAGGAAATAGAAGGTTAGCTAATAAATTGCCATTGATTTACGTGTACAGTTTTAAAAATTTCCACCATGAACTAGTGGAGTGAAAAGAATAATTTCAGCATTTCTATTATTTTGCTTATGGAAAACCTTAGCAACCCTGGAGATGAAACAATTTAATGCAATCAGCATAAACTCCACTGTTAATTCAACCATATCATTTACTGTTTCTCAAAGTGATCTTGATCCAATCTTTATTTATTTAATTTCCATTTTGTCTGACATTAATAATTCCCAACTGATTTGGGGCCAATTGTTTTTATTCTTAGTATATTTCCTTCACCAAATAATCTTTATGCACACTTTGTGTATGGTTTGCTTTGCACTTTTTTATTATTTAAAATATATTTTTAATTTTACATGTATGTACTGATAGCATAAATTTGTATTTAATATATCTGTGAAATATGACCAATTGAAGGATATTCTAATTAATTTATCCTTATTGTCCAAACCAAAACATATTCATTGTGAGCTGACTTATTCAATTTCCTCTCTTTTGAAAATTCCTTTTGATTTATCTATTTTATGAGAGAAAATTATTTTCTTTAGAAATTTAGATTTTATGTTGATTCATGAAATAGACAGCATCATTTTATTTCTTCTGGTGGTTCCCCTTATGCTTTCCAAAACACATATTGCTTAGGCTACAATATAATAATTCTTAAAAGCTTATTATGAAAATCGAATTATTTCTACATTAATTTGTACATTCATTCAAAAACATCCATTCAGATCTAATATGTGCAAAATGTCTTGGTAAAAACTTCAAATAGAAATGTAAATACAATATTTCAAAATATTAGAGGTTTGGATAAACTGTGATTGATTTAAGAATATAAATAGGTCTTATAATACCTACTAGTAGCCCGGTGCATGAAATTCATGCACATTAAAAGGGAATTAATTGCCCTAACTGGTTTGGCTCATTGGATAGAGCATCAGCCTGCGGACTCAAGGGTCCCTGGTTCAATTCTGGTTGAGGGCATGTACCTTGGTTGTGGGCACATCCCCAGTGGGGTGTGTGCAGGAGGCAGCTGATTGATGTTTCTCTCTCATCAATATTTCTAACTCTCTATCTCTCTCCCTTTCTCTCTGTAAAAAATCAATAAAATATATTTTTTAAAAAGGAATTAATTAGCGGAGGTATTTTAATATTGCTATTTGCCCTTTCTCTATAATAAAATTGTGAGAGATGAAAGGAAATTAGAAAAATGTATATGAAAATAATATATAAATTTATTAATAAATAAACAGTAACAAAAGGATATAACAACAGAGGCATGATATAAACATGACAAAAACATGATATGAAAACAAAAACATGATATGAAAACAACAAAATCATGATATAAAAACAACAGTGATGCAAACAATGACTGATAAAGTGATTAAACCTATTCTAATATCTCCATTAAGAGTGAAAACACTTTCAAAGTGTTTGACTAATTTCCCTTGTGATGAAGTATTTAGAAGTTTAACTTTAATGTCACATGCTCTTCAAACTCGAGAGAAAGCAGCATATAACTGACCATGTGCAAAAACAGGTTCAGGTAGGAACATGCCTGCTCTGTCTAGAGTTTGTCCTTGTGATTTACTAATAGTCATCACAAATGCTGGTATCACGGGACACTGTCGTCAAATCAATTTAAATGGGAGGCCAGTGTGAGATGGGGAAAAATTAATTCTTGGAATCAGAACAACCTCTCCCTCTGCAGATCCTGTTAATACTTCAGCTTCGATAATGTTAGGTCGTAATCTTTTGATAAATCTGGTACTATTACAAAGACCCCATTTACTATTGAGGTTTCTCAATAGCATGATGATTGCACCCACTTTCAATTTTAATTTATGACACGGCATTCCCGAATGAGTAATACTATTAAGAAATTCGATGAGAAAATTTTCCCTTTCAGCATCATCTGTGGAATCAATGGAATCATCACTCAAATATGTGTGAAAATCTCCATTGAGTATATCCAAATTTTCTTCACTTAATTTTTGAACATGCTCATTTTTTGGACAAAGAATTACATGTTTACATATATTTTTAATATTATCTATAGCAGTGGTTCTCAACCTTGGCTGCACATTAAAATCACCTGGGGATCTTTTTAAAATCCTGATTCCTGGGCCCCATCCTCCAGAAATTGTTTCTTTGTTATGGGGTTGGGCCACAACATTAGTAACAAACAAACAGAATTTCTGGAGGATGAGGCCCAGAAATCAGGATTTTAAAAAGATTCCCAGGTGATTCTAATGTGCAGCCAAGGTTGAGAGCCACTGATCTATAGATATAGTATTTCCAAAGGTAGCCTCAATAATAGATCCATTACAAATCATTTCACTTCCACGCTCAGCTCCAAGGGCAGGTTCCTGCCTGAAATCTTACCCTCCAGGGGTAGGGGTAGGGCTGGGGTAGGGCTCAGCCATTTCCAAGACTACCCCTGCAGGACCGACTTCCTTCAGGTTGGTTGTGCTATGATGCTACACCCAGAGTTTTTATACAAGTAGATTGTTACACTTTAAAAAAGGGGATTGATCCATCAATAAATATATTCCTTTCCTATGAAACCTGCCACTGTTCCAATTACATCATGTTAACAAGATTTAAAGGGTAACTTTCTATCCTCCCTGAAGGGGAACTGAGACTTCCTTACAAAGATAATGATTGCAGCTAGATTCAGTGGTGGGAATGCACAAAAGAAAATAAAGGGTTGCTAAATCATCAAGCTAAGAAATGCAGTATAATGTGAGAATGAATAGCAAATAGCAACAGTAAAGAACTCTAATCTGGCAAAATGCTAACCATGCTTCAGGTCTAAGAGCCTTTGCCTTTTCCTCTTTGAAAAACTTCTGAGCTCCTACACATTTTTGCTTCGTTACTATTCTGTCCATTCCTGCATGACTCAGTTTGTGATGATACTACATCAGTCTTTGAGGAGCATTATAATTATGTCTTCCTTGGGTCACTTTGCTGTTTCCAAAATAGTTGCTTGTTGAAATATATAACCTTTCATCTTTCATTGTGAACAGAGATAAAACAGGGATAACAGCTGAGTCAGTAAACACTTCATATCTCTGATTCAACCACTGTTGTAATATTAACATTATTGATGTATTCTCCAAAACTGTTGATGATATTAAAATAAGTTCTTTTCAATAGTCTCTTTACAATGTTATCTAAGTGTTCCCATGCATAAATTTCTCTACTCTCAATTCTATACATTAAGGTCCTAAATAAAGTCATTCTTTAGCAAAACTAAAGGTAAGAGGCAAGGCCACACATCAGATCACTTTCACATTGTCCAGTTTCCATGACTTACAATATGGAAGGGAATGAACAAGGCCCTGATAGCTCTAATATTCTAACCCATAATTATAAGAGGGTAAAGATAATGTGACCGGCCTTGTATAGTTTGGGTGGTGATTAATTGTGTTAACAAAAATGCCCTATTGCAGTTCCTGCATCATTAGAAATATCCAATAAAGTTAGTGCAGAATGAGAATGATGAAGATTAATAATGAAGAATCCTCATTTCAATGAAGTGTTTACCAGAAGGAAAGGAGATTTGGAGGTGGTAAAAGTTAAAAAGGGTCAAATACATGATGATGGAAGGAGATTTGACTTTTAATGGTGGGAACACATGCATTATAAAATAATATATCACAGCAGTACAAACTGGAAACCTATATAATCTTAACAAATTTAATTAAAAATAAAATAATTACCATGAAAAAATAAAAATAAAATTTAAAGATTAAAAGTTCTAATTGTCTTTTACTTCTCTTCAAATATTATCATATTCTTTAAAATTATAATCTTTAATATTTTTTTCTCTTATTAAAGAATGTTCCAGAATCTCAAAGCCTCCAACATCTCTAATATCCAAGTCTCTGAATTTATTCTAATGGGATTCCCAGGCATTCACAGCTGGCAACACTGGCTCTCCTTGCTAGCCATTTGTCAACCACTACGCTATCCATCAATAATTACTGAATCTTTTGTGGTCAAAGCAACTGTGTTCATGGCACTCAGAAACACCATATGTACCATCCCAGTGCCTATATTGGCTGCTCAGAGACACTACTGCTCCCAGAGCCAAATAGAACACTGTCTGTGTTCAAATCTCGGTGTCACTAGTCTATCCTGTGATGACAGAACCATCAACAGCATTTACCAGCTTATTCTGGCCTGGACACTCATGGGAAGTGACTTGGGTTTGATTATTTTATCATATTGTTTGATACTTCACTCTGTGCTGAAGCTGAACTCAGCAGAAGCTGCGTCCAAGGCCCTAAGTACCTGCACGTCCCACCTCATTCTGATCTTATTCTTCTATACAGTTGTCATTGTCATTTCCATTACCCATAGTGCTGCCATGTCAGTTCCCATCATTCCAGTGCTACTCAATGTACTGCACAATGTCATTCCTCCTGCCCTCAATCCCATGGTGTATGCTCTCAAGAACAAGGAGCTGAGGCAGGGTTTATATAAGGTTCTTAGAGTACACATCAAGAGCAACTAATGCATAGAGGATGCTTCTTTTTCCCATCTCTCCAGATACATACTGAATGTAATACCTAGTAAGTGCTTAATGGTAGGATAACTAAAGAAAAGAGGCACTGTTTCAGCTTTCAGTTATTATAACGTATCAGTGGCAGCAACTAAAACATAAAGTTGGTCAAATTACTAGTATATATTGACAGAAGAATATTGACTTTAAGTGGTGGGCGCACAAGGCAATACACAGCTGATGTATCATAGAATTGTACCCTTGAAATCTGTAAAATTGTATTAACCAATGTCACCCCAATAAATCTAAAAACAAAGAAAGAAAAAATGGTGACACATTTGAAATTTTGGGTTTTCAACAAAATCTTAATCAAAATCAGTAACATTATGTTGCCTGTTCTCTCAAGGACTATAAAGGAAATGCAATGAAATACTATTTGAATTTTCTTTTTATTTTATATAACTTGTCTTTCTATGCCTCTTCTGCCCCCCTTTTTTATTCTGTAATGTCTTTCTCCATTTCTTAGTTCACAAGAATGAAAATACTTATTGCCATAATTGATTATTCATTAGCTCAAGACATTTTATAATCAGTTGCAATAATTCTTTTTCTTATTACAAATGCCCATGAAGCATTTTTATTATTAAGATTTGTTTGGGAAATACTTTCTGAAATAATTAACCATTGTCCAAGAGTGATATCCTTTATATGTTACTCCATAAGGGGAATAAGTATGCATTTGGATTCCAGTAAAAGAGAATTTAAAATCATAAGAATAGTACACATTTATTTTATAATTAAATATTGCAATGTAAATGTCTAGAAAATAATCTTTATGAACATCAACATAAATAGATATCTTTACAATTTAATAAAACTTTAAAAGAGTTTATATTTTCATATTTTGGACTTATATTTAGAATTCTTCAGTACTTAGGGATTGTGTAATTGTAAGGTGATTGTCTCTGGTACCATGTTGATAAACAGGGGAGCATTGAAAGGGCATTTCCCAGAAAGATCAGGAATGTTACTGAGGAATGTGGGCAATAAGAAAGCAAAATGAATGAAGCATTTAATGCAATTTGTATTTAGTGGGGATGCACTCTTATAATTTTACTGTTTCTAACATATACGAGTATAGCAAACATTATGAATAAAGAATTATCAGGACTCTTCTTCTGTACTGCCAATGCCATGATAACGCTATTCTTTAGAAATTCTTAGTGATTATAACCAAAATAACTTAGTCATGTTCAGGAATAAATTTCATGTCATTTCTAAAGGCTTTTATTCTTCTATCCCAGAGTTCTCACTTTTTCATGGAGGCTTCATCTACTTGAAGCCATCCTCCCTATTCAATCCAATATTGTATGGGGGCTTCTTTAAGTCATTTTAGAGCCAACTCAAATCTGTTTTTAATTTACTGTCTTTTGTTAATTTACCCTGACACAATTTTAACAGTTGAAGTGACATATTGTAAACATGCTGCTGATAAATTGAAAAAGATAGAAATTGGCGTAACAGGGTCTAAATGAAATGTGAGCAATGAAATATATTATAAAAACTCACAAAGATGCTGAGGGAAGGCAGGGGGTGGGGGTGGAGGTAAGAGATCAACCAAAGGACTTATATGAATGCATATGAGCATAACCAATGGACACAGACAGGGGGGTGGGGGTGAGGGAATGTGCTGAGGGTTGGGGATGGCCGGGAGAGATCAATGTGGAAAATGGGAGACTTATATAATACATTAAACAATAAAGAACTTAAATTTTAAAAAAACCTCACAAAGAAATTAATAACATTTTTTTTCTTAAAAATTGCTACAATTTACCATATTAAACTTTACTGACACCTCAAAGAGCATTTGTTTTTGTGATTTATATCTGTAAATATGAACTGTGTTCAAAATTAAAACAGAAAAATTTTAAGTGTTTATTTTTAAAAATGTTTTTAATTTTTATTACAAGTATTACTGTAATTAAATACTGACATTAGTTTCAGGAGTATAATATAGTGATTAGACATTTATATAACTTATGAAGTGGTCATCTCAATAAATCTCACTTGTTCATTTATTTTGTTTTTTAGATTCCACATAGTATGTGTTAGTCTTTCTCTTAGTATAATACACTCGAGGTCCATCCATGTTGTCCCAATGTTTACTCTTTTATGCCTGAGTAATACCCCATTGTGTATTTGTACCACTTCTTTATCCATTCATTATTGATGGACGCTTTAATTACTTCCAGATCTTGGCTTTTGCAAATAATGCTACAATGTGCATATGGGTGCATATGTCTTTTCAAATTAGTGTTTTAGGTTTCTTTGAATAAATACCCAGAAGTGAAATTGCTGGATCCCTCTTCATCTCTTGTTTTAGTCGTTGTTTTAGTGTCTATTTTGTCTAGTATAAGTATTGCTACTCAGCTTTTTTGTTGTTATTCCAATTTCATGAAATCTTTTTCCACCCGTTTATTTTGTCTGTCTATGTGTTTTGATCTGAAGTGAGTCTCTTATAGGCAACATATATAAGGGTCTTATTTTCTTATCCATTTGGTTCTCAACCTGTGGGTCGCGACTCCTTTTGGGGGTTGAATGACCCTTTCACAGGGGTCACTGAAGACCATTGGAAAACACATATGTAATTACATATTGTTTTTGTGATTAATCACTATGCTTTAATTATGTTCAATTTGTAACAATGTAATACAGTTCCTCACCACAACACGAGGAACTGTATTAAAAGGTCGCAGCATTAGGAAGGTTGAGAACCACTGATTTAGCCACTCTATGTGTTTTTATTGGACAATTTAAACCATTTATGTTTAAAGTAAATTATTAATAGATATGTGTTTTTTGCCATTTTATTATTCCTTTAACATTTCTTGTAATATTGGCTTGGTGGGAAGCAATTTATTTGTCCTTCAATTTTAAATGATAGCGTTTCTGGGTAGAGTAATCTTGCTTTTCATCACTTTGAATATTCTGTGCCTATCCCATAAGACCAGCAAAGTTTCTATTGAGAAATAAGCTGACAGTTTTCTGGGAGCTCCCTTGTAGGTAACTTACTGCTTTTCTCTTGTTGCTTTTAAGATTCTCTGTTTAGCTTTAACCTTTGGCATTTTAATTATGTTGTGTCTTGCTGTAGGCCTTTTTGGGTTCATTTTGTTTGGAACTCTCTGCATTTCCTGAACCTGTATGTCTATTTCCTTCACCAGGTTAGGAAAGTTTGACATCATTATTTCTTCAAACAGGTTTTTAACTCCTTGTGCTCTCTCTCTTCTCCTTCTGGTGTGCCTATAATGTGAATGTAGATATGGTTGATATTGTCCCAGGGGCCCTGTAAACTATCCTCATTTTTTATTAATTCTTTTGTCTTTTAGCTGTTCTGATTGGGTGCTTTCTGTTATTCTACTTCCAAATCACTGTTTTGGTCCTCTGCTTCATCTAATCAACTGCTGATTCCCTTTAATTTATTCTTCATTTCAGTAATTGTATTCTTCATTTGTGATTGGTTGTTTTTTATGTTTTCTTTCTCCATTTTTATATTTCCTATCGCTTCATTGAAGTTCTCACTGAGATCATTGAGTATTCTTATAACTCTACATCTGGTTAGAGTTAGATTGCTTGTCTTCCTTTTTTGTAGTTCTTTTTCTGGAGTTTTGTTCAGTTCTTTCATTTCAGGTGTGTTTCTTTGTCTCCTCATTTTGGCTACTTCCCTCTTTTGTTTCTACATTTTAGATACAGCTGCTATATCTCTTAGTTTTGGTATAATATCCTTATGTAGTAGATGTCATATGGGCTAGTGGTGTAGTCTCTATGGTTCCTTGAGCCAGGTGCTCCAGGTGTGGGCTATGTCTGCCTTCCTGTTGTAGTTGAGCTTTGATTATTGTTGGTACATCAGTGGAAGGGACTGACTCCCATGTTAGTTGGTTATGAGGCCTGGCCATACATACAATGGAGGAGTGTTGAGGAGGATTTGCTTTAGTGGGGCTCAGGTACCTGTCCAGTCCCCACTTTGGATGGTGTTGTTTGTGGAGGTTGTTTGACGATGCTCTTGTGTGATCTAAAGTGGACCCCATGTGTATTGGTTCTAGTACCTCTTGAGAGGAACTCTGGTGCAGGCCAAGATCAGCTACTGCCTGAGCCCTGATCAAGGCCGCTTGGTATTAGTTACAAAGCAGAAGGTTTCTATTTGTTCTGGAGTTGGAGGTGCCTGGGAGAGGTTAAGCAGTGAACTGAGGCCTGCTACCACTTGTGTCCAGTTTGGGTATGCTTAGCAAGAGGTAGGTACATGTAATGCTAAGGCCAGATTCTGCTTGTTTAGGATTTTTGAACCTCCAGCCGTCACTCTGAACCCAGACAATTAAGTTCCTCCTCGTATGTCCCTGGCACCTTTTAAGCTGCTGCCCCAGCACTAGAGCTCAGAGAAAGTGAGTCTGAATAAGGTTGAACATGGGTCCACTAAGAAAAATGCATGGGTCTCAGCAGAACTCCATCTTATTCATCCACAATCTCCACTGGTTTTCACAGCCAAAAGTTATGGGGTCTCTGCTTCCTGGCACTGGAACACTGGGCTGGGGGACTGATGTGGGACTGAAATCCCTCATTCCTCAGGGTTGCACTGCTTTAGCTGAGATACCCCTTATGATTTTTAATTGCCACACATAGGTGTGAGACCATAACTTCTCTCATCTCCATTCCTCCAGTCTTGTCATGGCTAGGGCTTCTGTTCAACTAGACTTTAGGTGGTTCTCAATAATGGTTGTTCTATAGTTTAGTTGTAATTTTGATGTGGTTGTGGCAGGAGGTGAGTATAGCATTTACCTACTCTGCCATTTTGACCAGAAGCCTTCCTGTTCAAATTCTTTTTTAAAAAATATTGCCTGGGGTGTGACATTGTTATTTATTTTTTATTTTATTTCAGAGAGGAAGGGAGTGTGTGTGAGAGAGAGAGAGAGGGATAGAAACATCAATGATGAGAGAGAATCATTGATCAGCTGCCTTCTCCTGCATGCCCCACACTGAGGAGTAAGCCCACAACCTAGGCATGTGCCCCAACCAGAAATTGAACCATGACCTCTTGGTTTATAGGTCAACACTCAACCACTGAGCCACACTGGCCAGACCCTATTCAAATTCTTTATCAGACTCTAAAGTATTTATTAATTGATTTAAAAGTAGCTATAACAAATCTATCATGTTACCATAAAACATATTTTTGTGACTTTATAGATATCCCAAATGGTCTTGAGGCCCTCAGGTGTCCAATAACAATACCTCAAGTGTTATATTAGATGTTCCAGAGGTGAAAGTGGAGGGAACTGGACACAAATCACTGAAGATCAGTGAGCAAGAGACATTATTGAACTGAGAGTTTATATGGAGAGGTTATGTCCAAGATGTTTTCACACAACAGATGATTGTGAGCACTATTTATGTAAGTGTCCATGGGTATTCTTAATAAGTAATTTTATATAATAGAGAAAAACTCTGATATCAGTAAATAACTCAAGCAAAATAAATTATTTTTGAGGACTAACCTATATATTATACATGTTCTTTATTTATTGAGAAAATTCATCTGCTCAGCTTTTTACAACATGATTTCTACTAAGTGTCATCCTCTTAAAACCCATGACTGCCATTTTTACTTATATATCGTCAGCTTTATAAGCTGAATTTTGGCATGAGGGACTGCCCGGGCTGGAATGTACTGCAGGAGAAAACACTTCACTTTATATCTATAAGGATAATTACAAACATAGATGAGACACTTAAGGATTCTCTCAAAAGGTTAATAATATATCTTATATGAATACATTAGTAGAAAGTTGTAGTGGCCCCATATCAATGACCTGATTAAACTGGTGATGGAGAAAAAAAATAAGAGAAAGGCACCAGGATATAAATCCAGAAATAGCTATAAATTTCTCCACTATTGTTGCAGAAGACATACATCTGAGATAGGTTATGGGAAATAAATGATACCATATATGAGTAAATGCATGGTGTCACTCATGGGTTTCTTTTTGTTGTTTTTCATTCATTTTTCTTCTGTCCAGTTTCAGTTGTCCTGAATACTTGCACCTTTCTCACCCCGGAAGAGCTTTATGACACTGTCACGGATGTGCTTTGTCTTTACCCCATAAACAATAGGGTTCAGAGTTGGAGGAAGAAGAAGATAAAGATTAGCCACAATAATGTGAAGAGAAGGGGGAATAGTGTGTCCTCCAAAACGGTGGGTAAAGAAAGTGAAGAATGCTGGAACATAGGTGATGATAATGGCAGATAAATGGGCAGTGCAGGTGCTGAAGGCCTTCTGCTGAGCATCTGCTGATGAAAGGTTGACCACTGCACGGAGGATCATGGTGTAAGATGCAGATATACAGCAAATGTCAAACACTCCAATCAGAAGGGCAACCATCAGACCATAAATGACATTGATCTTGATGCTAGCACAGGATAACTTCACCACTGACATGTGGTCACAATATGTATGAGAGATAATATTGCTTTGGCAGAAGGGCAAACGCTTGACCAAGAATGGAAAAGGAATCATTAGCAACACACCCCTCAAGAAGGTGGCAAGCCCAGCTTTGGCAATGATAGAGTTAGTGAGTATGGTAGCATAACGCAATGGGTAGCAAATAGCCACATAGCGGTCCAGAGCCATGAGCATGAGCACACCAGACTCCACACCTGTGAACCCATGGACAAAGAACATCTGAACTAAGCAGGCATTGAAGTTAATTTCCTTGAGATTAAACCAGAAGATGCAGAGTGCATTGGGTAGAGTGGTGGTGCAGGTAAAGAGATCAATGAGGGAGAGCATGGCCAGAAAGAAATACATTGGACGATGTAAAGACTCTTCATGATGAATGAGGTACACAAGGCCAAGGTTTCCCACAAGAGAGATGATATACATTGTGCAGAATGGGAGGGAGATCCATACATGTACTCTTTCCAGACCAGGAATTCCATCAAGAATAAAAGATTTTGGAGCTACATATGAATTGTTGGCAGCCAGCATAACTAATTCAATAGGTGAATGCTAGTTTTCCAGAAGTATTTATTCTGAGTAGAAATTAAGAAGAAATTTAATTAAGATCATCCTTGAGAAAGCAAACTTAAGTTTGGAATAAAATTGCATTTATAATAGCATTAATAATTTTAATAATAGTGACTGAAAATATACCATTTATTGAATAATGTTATATTACAGGTAATATTTTAAAAGTTTTATAAGCAGCCTAAATGTATTTCTTAAAGTCATAGTTACAAAGTTGTAATTTTTTTATCATCAAAATAGAAGAAGAAACTGAGGCACAGAGAGATCCAATAATGTTGAACATTACAAAATTAGATTGAGGGACAGAAATGATATTCATATATGACACTAACATTCATGCAATGCCTTGCATCCTGATTTGACAGAGTATATGCCTTATAAATAGCAAGTTATAATTGCAGAAGTATTGCCTGAAATTTGTTCATTGCATTTTTTGAAGATTATGATTATTTAAACCAAATATGATCTTATTCAAATTTCAGCTCTTTCCATACCAATTGTATGACTTCATATTTGAAACATCAGTTGCTCATATATAATGAGGTTAATGATAGCTACCTGAGAGTTACAAAAAATAATCAAAAGTTGATTTTTACACCTAGGTTAGCATCCTCTGGAATTGGATATACTAACTCAAAATTCAAATGTAGATGCTACATGGATATGAGATGCACAAACAGTGGTCAAGAAGTTCAATCTAGCTTTATTGTCCCATGAAAGAGAAAAAATAAATCTCTCTTTCTTAAAAAAAGCCTATAATCCCTCAACATCATTGAGGCCATCTATTTTCTTTTCATGTCTTTTCTTTTAACACAATTTGGAAAAAGCATATTCTCTGGACTCCCTCTTTATTCTCTTTCTTAGAATAATGTCCACTCTCATGACTTCAAGTACAGCCAACAAGAAAATAATTTTCAGAGAACCAAGATGGCGGCATAGGTAAATGCCTGTACTTGCTGCCTCCCACAACTACATCAAAATTACAATTAAAATACAGAAAAATTATCATCCAGAACTGCCAGAAAGCTGGCTGAGTGGAAGTACTACAAGTAGAGAGGTAAAGAAGAAAGCACATTGAGACTGGTAGGAGATGCAGAGGCACAGAATGGACTGGACCAGCACCTGGGTGTGACGCTTTTTTAATCGGGAGAGAGATTGCCTCTGCAGAGGCCATCCAGAGGAGCAAGGGGTCCCAGCCCCACACCAGAACCTCAATCCAGGGTTCCAGAGCTAGGGATAGAAGTCCCTACAGGCAGTAAGAACTATGGATTATAAAAACCAGTGCAGACTGGGGCTGAGTGACACATGGGTTGCTGGAGACCCAGCTGCTCCTCTTAAAAGGCTGCCACCAGGAACTGAATTTACAAGCTCCCACTTCCTCTGAGCTCCAGCAGTGGGGCAAGGCTCTGGGGGACCCAGACACATACAGGGAGGAACTGGGCTGTCGGGGGCTGCTTTCTTCCAGACAGAGGTGCTCACAGCAGTCATTGTTCTTGTGCTGGGACCTCCCAAGTGCAGGGCTGACTGGCAGCCATTTCTGTTTGTTCTACCTAGGTGACTCCCTGAGACCCCGCCCCACCCAATTTACAACCCCACCCAAGCTATGTGCAGTGGATTTTGCATATGAATGGTCTGCCCTTTGTCAGGCTAAAACTCTGTCAAGTAAGCTGGAGCTGTGTCAAGGAGCCCCAAACCTATCAATAAAAGTCCAAGGCCTGGCACAAGCACCAGCCTGCCTTTCTTCACAGCTGGGCCTTGTCTTGGCACTTCCAATACAAAAAGGGGGAATCTTTAGATCTCTCGGTAGCTCCTGCTGGGTGGTCCCAGGCAGTGGCTGACTTTGCACCTATCTGGACACCCAAGAGCCAGTGTACCCAGTGGTCAGTGTGAGACCATACCAGATTACAACTCTTCACATCCATAAGGAACACTCTCAAGGGGCAGACTCAGTGAGCACCAAAGCCCCACTGAAGCAAGTCCTGCCCCATAAGTGTGTCTGCTGCAAAGCATCTCTTCCACTCTAGTCACAGCTGATCTCCACAACCAACTGGCCTATAGGTCAATTCCTCCCAGTAACACCAACAGCAATCAAAGCTCAACTACAACAAAACTGTGAACACAGCCCACAAAAGGGTGCAGCAAGAGTGTTCACCTCAAGTGATTGTGGAGGCTGAGCCACTGGGCCCTATAGGACACGTACTACACAAAGCCACTCTATCAACTCAAGGAGACTTAGCAGCTACCCAATACATAGAAACAAACACAGGGAAGCAGCCAAAATGTGGAGACAAAGAAATATGTCACAAATGAAAGAAATGGAGAAAGCAAACTACTGGATATAAAGTTCAAAACCACAGTTATAAGGTTACTCAAGAATCTTCTAGAAACCTCCAAGGGATTTAGTGAGCCT
>NW_006295459.1:622112-647449 GCF_000327345.1 Myotis davidii | reverse complement strand
AGGAATAAAAAAATCTGATGAACAGAATAAACTGGTGAACGGAATAGAATCAGGGGCATGGAAATGGAGCAGACTGACGATTCTCCGAGAGGTGTGGATGTGTGGGGGTGCAGGAAGAGGTTAGATAAAGATCTTCTATGCATTTATGCATTACCTCTAGACAAAGACAGGGCATTGAGTGCCTGGGGTGGGGTGAGAACCAGGTAGAGGGGAGCTATGGGGGGAAAAAGAGGGACATCTTTAATAATCTCAACAATAAAGATTAATTAAAATAAAAAATTAACCCCCAATAAATAGAACTTTATCATATATCCCCCTGCCAAAAAAAGAAAATAATTTGCCCTAACCAGTTTGGCTCAGTGGAGGGAGCGTCGGCCTGCAGACTGAGGGGTCCCAGATTTGATTCCGGTCAAGGGCATGTACCTTGGTTGCGGGCACATCCCCAGTAGGGGATGTGCAGGAGGCAGCTGATCAATGTTTCTCTCTCATCGATGTTTCTAACCCTCTATCCCTCTCATCTTCCTCTCTGTAAAAAATCAATAAAAAGATATTTTGGAAAAAAAATATATTTAAAAAAAAGAAAACAATTTTCAGATAATGAATTTATTAATAAAGTTATGTCATAATTTACACTCCTTCTAAGTGCATACTGAATATTTCCATGGACAGATTAAATTGATCATGTACAAGACTAAACTTGTCACTTAAATCTCTACCCCATGCCAATAGGATCTATTTCTGGGTTTTGTTTTTTGGATAATAGTGCCATCATCTACTACATGACCTACCAGAATATTTGTGATCTCATCAAGTATCTCTCTACCTCATCTTAGTTAAAATTTCTTTATAACTCAAAGTGTCTTGGTTCTTAATCTAAGCAGGTCACATCAGCATGCCCGTTATCTGTACTCTATCTTCAGATAAGAAAAACTTCTATTTTTAATCCAAAAATATTCTAAGTCAGCTCTTCCTTTCTATTACCACTCTACTGTCTTTTAAAGATCAACTAGATACAGCCATCTATTTTCTGCTTTGTCTCTTTTAAAATAAATTTTGTCTTATAGCAAAATTCTGAAGACATTTTGATCCACTGCTTAAAAATCTTCAATGTCTCCCCACAAATTTGAGGATAAAGCTCAAAATTCTTGGCATAGCATTCAATAAAGTTAAATTTAGACCTTATCTAAATTCATTTCCATTTTATTTCTTTCCATTCCCTAAGCATCCAAAGTGTTCTGGTTTGAATGATAAACTATATCCTAACATTCCATGCTTAAATTTTGCTAGATTACTTGCTAATCCCAAAATACTACGTATACTTCAATACTATCTTGGCTTTGCTCAATTTATTTTTCTTATTTGAAAGTCACTCTGTCATATACTCATCTTGATAAGTCTTTTTTAAACTCTAAGGTAGAATGTCATTTCCTTTAAAGAGTACTGTGTATTCCAGAGTTCAGGGTAAGTGTTGTCATTAAATTCCCTGACCCAGGCACAGGATATTTAATTTGCTTGCCCAAAGCTATTAGTAATTAACTGAAAGTGAAATCCAGGGTTTTCTAGCTCAGACTCATATCTGTTTATCTAAAACTAAATCCTTTATAAAGGCTAACAAACAGTGAATCAGTGACTTATTTTCTCATTTATTTGTTTTTGTGGGGGTTTTTTGCTTCACCCCCTTCCCATCTGTTTCTGACTTGAGACCTCTACAGCTCCTGTTTCTTATAATTTCTGCTTGCCCAGTATTTCAGCCATCTCCCAGGTAAAGAATGAGAGGGTTGTATGGAATGATTTATACTGTCTCTTTCAAAGGAGAAGGTGGTTTGGTTACAAGTACCATTCAGACTTACCCCAAACCTCCTCCACTTCATTATTTTTGCCTGTGGTTCTGGGGAAGCAAAAAGGAGACAGAATATAGGAAATTAGTAGAAGTACAATAATGATTAAAGCACAGGAAGAGAAGTCCATCTCAAGGTTTTCTTTCAGTCTTACAGGGAGCCTTTTTCAATGAAAGAAACAAAGCAGCATTATACTACCAAAAGCATACCACATCAAGATACGCCACACGATACCACCTCTTAGCAATCACAGTTTCTCTTTCCTTGTTGATGACAGTAGTTTCCATTACCTGATCCACATACATGCCTTAGTTTCCAGGATTTGATGATTGATGCTCTCACTGCTGTTTCTGCTATTTCCTCATCCCACTCTGGTCGGCCATTTGGCACAAAGTACGTACAGCTCCCATTGTTGCCTCTGGCTTTTTAAAACAGAAAACAGGCCTGTTTAGATTATAACTTGAACCCAGTGCCCAAAATAATTAGGATGAATCACCTAGGAAGACCAACAAGGTCTGCTTTTCCATTCCTTCTCACTTCCATGCTTGCTTCTCTAGAGATGGCCTATGATCGCATATTTTTAGATGAAGGTAGGGGCTGAGACATAGAATAAAATACTATTAATCATTTGGATAATCCTCTCCCTGATGTCCTGAAGAGGGATGTCAGGAAAAAGCTGTATTTAGAAAGAGTTCTAGATTTTCTGAGACTGTTTCATCATTTTGTTGTTCTGAAATGTTTTTCCTGAAATGTCCAATTAAAATTTTTTTTTGGGGGGTGGGGGTAGGGTGGCACAGTGTTATCTCTAAACCTGAATATTTCAAGTGTACAGACTCTAACTATAGTTAAACAATTCTATTTGTTAATTTTTATTACGTTTATTGGGGTGATATTGTTACAGAGCACCAGAATAAATCAAGCAATGCTCAGAGAGTTTGGAGTCACACTTTATTCACTGTGGTGGGCTTAGAGAAAATGAATTTAAAATCTAAGCAGAGCTACAAGCGGAACTTCCCTTTTTATTAAAGATCCAGCCCTATCTGTGCTTAGTGGTTATCTCACTGGTGGCCTTGAAAACTACATAGTTCTATCCAATTAAAAAATACAGCTGGCATGGCATTGAGGATATGGACATATCTAGTCTCTGGCCTACAAGGTCAGACATCTAAGTTTATCTTTCTCATTATTCAAGCAGGCTAGAGCAGGCTAGAAAGCAAAGTTATCTTTTTAGAATAAGAGGCCATCTAACAAATAGCAGAGAGTTCCAAACAGTAATTTTACAAAATGGGTGTTAGCCTTCTCAATATTGGTTAATAAGATTATATAAGTTTCAAGTGTACAATTTTAAAACACATCATCTGTATATTGCATTGTGTATTCACCACCCAAAGTCTAGTCTCCTTCTGGCACTATATATTTGACTCCCTCTACCCTCTTCACCCTGCCCTCTCCTTTCCCTCTGGTAACCATACTATTACCTGTGTCTGTGAGTTTGTCTGTTTATTCAGTTCTTGCTTTCTGTTTTGTGTCCTTTGATGGATGGTTAGATAAAGAAGATGTGTAACATATCTACAATGGAATAGTCCTCAATCATAAGTAAAGAATGAAATACTGCCATTTGCAACAACATGAGTGGTCCTTGAGAATATCATGCTAATGGAAATAAATCAGACAGAAAGCGACAAGAATAATTTGTTAAATTTTCTAAAATTCCATTAATCCTTCATCATGTGCCAGGCAATGGACCCTTTCGCACTTAGCATAGGACTTTCTATGCCTCTACTCTAGGTCTTATAGGTTTATCTTGTGCATAAATAACCAACTGGCAAACCAACTCAAACATTTACCCATATTCTTATACCAAAAAAAAATATCAGCAGTACTATTTGGTTGTCTGTATTTACCTATTTAAATACATTCACCTATTCATTATTTAAATTTATGTGTCAATTTAATTACATTCCTATAAGGAATCAACCAGTTCAATATTATTATAGCCAGTTTATCTAACCAAGATTCAGTATGTTTAGCAGCTTGCCAAAAAATACCGAATTCTGTGCTCTCTACACTGAAAACTGGTGAAATGCATCCCTTTCTCTCTTAAACCAAACCAGTTTGTATACTCGAAAGCTCCTCTTTGTTACTCTCAGAGCTTCCCCCATTTTTCATAATGGTCATGACCTAGGAACTTGAGCTAGAACTATTTGTATAATTATCATACCCCTTTACTACATAGGCCAAGTTTGCCACCTATTTTACTTCACAAATGAGGACAGAACCTGGATTTTTTTAAAAAGTAAATTGAAGTGTGATTGGGGTGGGGAACGGTGGACTAGTGACTTGGAGGAAAAGGAAGTACCTATTTACCTTTTCCTGATCTGAGACATGGTAAGGTTATTATTGTCTAATTCTCTGTCACGTCATTATAAACATATTTGTAAAAATGAATGAATATAAAGAGAAGAATTACCTATACTCTAAGGAGATGTTGAGAGCATTTCGCTTTTCCCTTGTCCACACGGGAACACACATCCCATGCTGACATTGTCTGGGCTTTGAATGTGGAGTGAACATGTTCCTCCTCTTTTTTCCCAGACTAGGAAATCACCAAACATCCTCTATACCACAATGCCCTTCATCCCTGTGACTACACACAGGCAGAATGGAACAAGACTAGGCTTAGTCACACAGTAAGCCTAGGACCAACATGTCTGAAAGGCTTTACCTTACCCACAATATAGCTCCAGACAAGAAGAAATGTGAAAGGTGCTCATGCCAAGAGAGGTCCCAGGAATGCATAAAATGGTGGCACCCTGTTTTCACCTTATAAACCATAAGCCAGAAGTGCTTAGTCTAGCTGACTTCCCAAAGGAAACACACATAATCTCATAATAATCTCATATCGTGGACACTCCCAAATCTCAATATGAAACAGGGTTTTAAAAACCTCCAGGGACCACACAGCCCTGGGGAAAAGCATGTTATAAAACTTCAAATATGTATTTAGGGGAAAATAAAACCCCCAACCATAGCTGGTCTCTAGTTGAAGGAAGTCCAGAAAGTAATTCACGTGGTACAGATATGGCGCCATTAGAATTAGAAGTTGAAACCTCTCATCCAATCTTTTTCCTCTTTCACAGAGTTTATTTTATACCTATTATACCAAACATGATTTTAAACATTGACAAATAAGCACCCTAATATGATAAAGCAAAGACAAAAGCTTTTATCTTATGATAAACAAGACACATCATCACTTATGGTCTTTAAACATTATTGCACTTTAACTTTCATAATTTGGCAATGAATTCATGATAATTAAAATAAAGCAAAATGCATATATGTGTGCTATTTTACAGGTGTTTAGTAATTTGTTATTCTGAATTCTCAACTATTACACTCATTAATTTCAAAATAAAAAATTTAATAATAAAAACATTTTTACATAACAAACTTCTGATACTGAGAAATCCTGTTATTAAGAATTTATTTTTGGATAAATTCTTCCTTTGCCTTAGTAGTTTTATCTTTTAATGTAAATCCTAAAAGTTAAACTTTTGTGTCCTGGAAAGAATTTCTACATCTCTCCTTTTTAATTTTTTTTAATTGCCTTGTCTTTTTCTTTCTTTTCTGTGATATTTTTGCAACTTTATTTTTCTTTCCTTAAATATCTTGCCATAATTCATTCTTTTCTGTTATGAAAGTTAGTTTCTAATTGTCTACTTGCTTCTTTTTTTGTAGAAATTCTTTCATTGTTTTATGGGTGGAATATATTATCAGATATTTCTGAAAGATATTGATGTTGAAAATATTTTCCTACAAAAAATAGTAAGGATGGTGACATTTGACCAATACAGAGAGAAACATAGTCTTGACTTTGTTGTAAAGTAATATACATTCACACTCAATATTCATATTATTATGCATTTTCAGTTATACGATAGGAAAAACAACTTTCATTTTTTAAAAGTATTTTTTTATTGACTTCAGAGGGTGAGAGAGACAGAAACCTCAATGATGAGAGGGTGAGAGAGACAGAAACCTCAATGATGAGAGAGAATCATTGATCAGCTGCCTCCTGCACACCCCACATTAAGGATGAACCCACAACCCGGGCGTGTGCCCCAACCAGGAATGGAACCGTGACCTCCTGGTCTATTCTCAACCACTGAGCCAGGCTGACCAGATAACAACTTTCTAATTCCTCCTATCAATTGGATCTCTTATCCATTTCATTTCTTCCCTTCTAAGTCCACTCATAAATATGGAGAAATAGTCCTTAAGAGACATCATGGCATGCTTTTGTACCCCCCTAGCTGATATTAAGAACTATATATAGATAAACAGATTTCATTTCACCTTTCACACCTATAAGTTCTTACATCATAATATTTATAAACATGTATACTTGCTTAATATAGTTTTTAATTAGAAAAACAGACAAAAAATATTTTAAGCAAGCATATTTCAAAGATTTTCTACCTTAAGAAACTCAGAGTATGTCTGCCATCTGCTAGTTTATTGTTTATGCCATTTAAATAATATATTGCCTAATGCTAGTAATCTTGAAACAAAGCATACTTCAAGAGGAAGGCTTGCCTCTAGGCTTTTCACTAATTGTGACTCTCTGCTTAGGAATGAAGCTGTACTTCCTGTACTTTCAATAATCGACAATTTACTATGGGTAGAAGCTCTGTGGTATAGAGCTAGTTTTGTTTTTTCTTATGTGCTTTAGTGAATGATTCCATTTGCTGCAAAAGAAAAATCTGGATCTGCTGGGTTTCTGCCCATTCTTGCTGCCTGTTCTAGAAAAAAGATGTACCATTACCAGATTCCTTCTCACTGTTTTCACTTTCCAATATATCCTTCACTCACTTCGACAAACCCAGGGGATATTAAATTGTCATGTTCTCTGCTTCCTTCCCCCAAATCCCTTCATTATTGAAAATATTCAATCCAGTCTTCTATGTCTCCTTAGGCTTGATCAAGATCCACTAAAAAAATTTTTACAACTTTAAGGAAAACTGTATTTCTATTGAGGTAGAGGGGAAACATTGCATTTAACAGTGCAATGTTTCAAATGAACATATTATACAAATGTATTAAATAAACTATATTTTAGTAAGTTTCTAGTACAGATGATTCTGAAATTATTTATTAAACACTTTGAGAAAGCTTTGAGACCTATACATGCTACATAGGTAAAGTTACAGCAAAAGTAAAAAAAAACACAAACAAACAAACAAAAAAACAACCCTGAAATTGAAGTGTTCTGGGAAGTTAGGTACAATTCCAGGCTTATACTTCAATAGATTTCAGAAATAGTTCATATATTTAGTCTAAAAACATTGTTAAAATTTGAGGATAATTATTAAGGTTACTTTCTCCCTGCTCAAATATATTTTAAAATACAGATGTAGTTTCAACAAAGCTAAATTCACCTCCTCTCCTATCCGGGACCTATGGGACATTTATCTAGGAGCCACAAAGAAATATTCATTCCCCTTTTGCTTGGAAAATCCCCAGAGAAACCACTAAGTGTTGTTAAATAAGGTTCCCAACCGGTACTGTGCACTTTTTCTGAGCAATATCATCATGAGTGGAAATTTTAAAACATCTGGCATCAGGGTGAATTTGGGTAACAAAAGAAAAATATATAAGATGCACAGAAAATGTGCAACTAAATAGGAGGAATTTGAGTCAGAGGGTAGTTGATCAAGGAAAACTTGTATTATGTCACTCTTTAGACTTCTGAAAACAAAGAGCATGGCAAACTGCCTTAAAAAGGGAGAAGAAGAAGGGAGAAATATTAAATGCAGTTTAGGTAGTGGAGGAAGGAGACTCCATGATGCTGATGTGACAAGGAGAAGGAGATAACGTTACAGGCAAGTGCATTTCCATACCATAATAGAAACACTTCTTTGCTCTTGATAGATAGAAAACTCTTTCTTTGGAAAAGACTATGACAATGAATTAGTGTAAGAGTTTGGAGGAATCCCAGTGACCATGTAGTCCAACTTCTTATATCATGCATGACACATGTTATCTTCCTTTGCACCATACAACTGATGGTATTTTTTATATTACTGGGCATTTCTATCTACACGAATCAACATTCCTTGAACCCAAATCTACATTTCTATAACTTCTCCTATTCACCAGATGTACTCCCTTAGCATGTGCAAAATAAGAGAAGAGGCAGTTATTTGCATCTAATGTGTGTACTCATCCCAATTATGAATATCTCCAACTTCATTCTTTTAATCTAAAGTTTAAGATTTCAGATACCTTGTAGCTATGCTTGCCTTCCTCTGATGCACTCTTATTTTTCAATATGCACACTAATTTCTAAAGGTATTTCTATATAACTGAGAAGAATAACCCAAAAGAAGGTTTTGAAAATCATTTACTCATTACACATCTTTCTTATAGCAGTCACTATTTAAAGTGCAAAATATATAGCAGTGAACAAAATAACAGAAATTCCTGGAGGGACCAGAGGCAATACTAATTGCAATGAAGGAAAATATGGAAAGGGAGATTTTATACCAAGGTTGGCAGGGGTCTGGGGTTACAATTTTAAACTGGGAGGTAAGCTTTGCTTTGGGGTTGACACTGAG
Organism: Myotis davidii; assembly: GCF_000327345.1. Lineage (NCBI taxonomy): Eukaryota > Metazoa > Chordata > Mammalia > Chiroptera > Vespertilionidae > Myotis > Myotis davidii. The sequence goes on along the minus strand of NW_006295459.1, from coordinate 638,991 downwards.
TCGAGACTGGGAACTGTTGAAGGTATGTGCCATGGTATTATCTGGGATAGCACAATCATGCATTGGAAATAGCAAGTGAAAATGCCCTGAATTGCACACATGTTTACTGAGATTGAGAAACCTCCAGTATGTATGAATAGACTGAGAAGGTCAGAGTTTGAATAGGGGGAGACTCATTCAGAGATTTAAAACGGTCTTAATAGTGTAGGATGTTGTGGCTTTTGCTCTGAGAGAGATGTAAGACTACTGGAGGTTTAAGGAGCGCATAGACATGGTTTCACTTACATTTACTTTACAAAGCACAATAAGGGTAACAATATCAACAATACTGTGACTGTACTATATATTTTGTTTGTTATGTTCAAAGCTGCGGTGAAAATCTCCATGGTTTACTCCATTTAGAGTTTACAGCATATGACAGTTGAATAAATTGCTTTATAAACTCAGTGCTAATATTTTCCTGCTTGTGTCTCTTTTATATGTTGATATTATTTACGTAGCATTATTTTAAAAGTTTTCTACTGTTTAAAACTAATGGTTTAAAAAAAAACCCTTATATAGAAAACCTAAGCTAAATCACCCCCCCCACACACACCCTGTCCCAAATAAAATAGAGAAAGAGAGAAAAGAGAAGCAATCAGAATTGAAATGTTGGAAAAGTTTATTCTATAGAATAATTGTTGAAAATGCTATAAAATATACAATATTATGCTGTGGTAAGATGATTGATCATGAATGATCCAAGTTCATGATCTCGAACAAACAATATTCAAGGAAAAACTTTTAGAAACATAGGATAAAGAAGATTTTTCTCCAAAAAAAAAAAGTTCCTGGAGTCTTATTATTTTTATTAAAAAAAAAATTAAAAAAAAGCTTTCAGGCTAAATTCTTGTCCCAGAATATAGTAGAAATATGGAAAGTTAAGTGTTATCAAAATAATTAATTAATGAAGATTCCATCTTATACAATATAAATTTTCATAGTCATTTGGGGGCTAAAAATAATACACCAAAAGAAGACACAAAATTTATAAATATTTAGAGATATAGGTCATGCTTATCTACATAGTGATTTGGGAAAATTAATAGAAACTATGAGAATTAATTAGAGCTCAATAATGTCATTGGTAAAATGTAAATACTAAAATCTTTCCTGTTTACCAGCAAGAAACAAAAAAGATATAATGCAAAGTGCACATGGCCATGTTTTTTAAAAATTTATTTTTATTGTTGAAAGTCTTACAGTTTTTCCCTTTTTTTCTCATTAACCCCTTCTAGCCTGCACCCACCTCCTTGCCCCAGCATAGCCATGTGATATTTTTAAGTTGTACTCAGTATAAAAAAATTTTTTTAAAAATCTTCACTCATAGATATGCTTAGAAGAGGAAGGGAGACAAAGGAAAGCATCTATGTGAGAGAGAACATTGTTTGATTACTTCTGTACATGCCCCGACTAGAGATCAAACCCCAAACCCAGGTAATTACCCTGATGGGGAACTGAACCAGCAACCTTTCAGTGCACAGGATGATGCTCAACCAACTGGACAATGCTCAACCAACTAAGCCACTATGGCTGGGCAGTATATTCATTTTTGATCTACTAAATCTTCTGTCTGACTTGGAAAATCCAGACTTGCCAGGTTAAGACTTGTAGATAGATCTTCCTCAGCCACATAATATCTGTGTGCAATCAGTAGGTGGTCACAAAATTTGTTTGGCTATAATCCAGTGCACACATCTGAAGGGACTTATTGGAAGAAGAAAAATTATGTGAGGAATGAATGGAACCAGTGTTATTTAAACAAGGTCCATAATTTGGAAATTGGTCAAGAGGGCAAAAGCAAGTATTTGTGACTAGACTGGGAATTTAAGCAGGTACATACAGAGAGTTTATAATACAGTATAAAAGTAAGACAGACCATGGCTTTGTTACTATGTTTGCACTATGTTTACATTCTTTTGACTCAGTTACACACTCAAGACCTCTAAGTAGAATCAAAGAACTCAGTCTGGGTGTAAAAAGATAATTTCTCTCCTGAAATTATTATTTACTAGAGGCCCGATGCACAAAATCCATCCAAGAGTAGGCCTTCCTTCCCCTGACTGCTGGCACCAGCTTCCATCTGGCACCTGGGATTGGGGTTCCCTTGCAGCCCCAGCTTTGTCCAGAAGATCATCTGGAAGGATGTCCAGAAGGATGTCTGATATAATTAGCATATTACGCTTTTATTATTATAGATAGTATGCAAAAATACTTTATTCATCTTTTATTTTCAGCTAAAAATAAAACCACTACCATCTTCTTGTACAGGACATCTTCCTTAGTCGGAAAGGTAACATGCTTTGCAATTGACCATTATGCATAGAGCCAACAGTACCAGCCTGACACCAAGATACTTCATCCTCAATGGGATTCCTGGGCTGGAAGCCTCACACATCTGGATCTCCCTGCCATTCTGCTTCATGTACATCATTGCTCTCGTGGGGAATTGTGGTCTCATCTACCTCATCATCCATGAGGAGGCTCTACACCGACCCATGTATTACTTCCTAGCCTTGCTGTCACTTACAGATGTTAGTGGGTGTACCTCGTTTGTCCCCAATATGTTAGGTATCTTTTGGTTTAGTCTCAAAGAGATTGACTTTGATGCCTGCCTTGTGCAGATGTTTTTCATCCACATGCTGACAGGCATGGAGTCTGGGGTTCTCATGCTGATGGCCCTGGATCGCTATGTGGCCATTTGCTACCCTCTACGCTATTCCACCATCCTCACCAACACCACAATTTCCAAGGTTGGGCTTGCCACCTTCTCTCGAAGTGTGTTAGTCATGATCCCATTTACATTCTTGATCAAGCGTCTTCCTTTCTGCAGGGGCAACCTCATCCACCACACCTACTGTGACCATATGTCTGTGGCCAAATTATCCTGTGGTAACATCAAGATTAATGCTATTTATGGTCTCATAGCTGCCATATTGATTGGGGGGTTTGATATGTTCTGGATCTCCATGTCTTACACTATGATTATTCGTGCTGTAGTCAGTCTGTCATCTGCAGATGCTCGACACAAAGCCTTCAGCACGTGTACATCACACATATGTGCTATTGTCATCACCTATGTCCCAGCCTTCTTCAACTTCTTCACTCACCGCTTTGGAGGACGCACCATACCCCACCATGTCCACATATTCATAGCCAATCTCTACCTGTTGTTGCCTCCTACCTTGAATCCAATTGTCTATGGGGTGAAGACCAAGCAGATCCGTGAAGGAGTTATCAAATTGTTCTTTAGAGAGAAAGATATATTGAGTATGAGATAAACCTATGAGGGCAGAATTCTGAATTTAGCATAAAGATAAAGAAAAAAGTTATAGTAGAAGAAGAGTATATGCAAAATTAGACCATCACAGGATCAGGAGAAAATACATTAATATTCTGTTTTAAAATAATGCAATTTTTAACCTAAGACCTCTAATTAGACAGAAAAAACATTAAATAGACAGGAAATAATTATATTTTTTGCACAGTTTGGCTTTAGAAACCTGTGAAATGGACACAGAGTGGAATAGTTAGGATATTCAGCTTCAAGCAAACTCCTAATGATTCATGCACTGTGGTCTAAGCAGTGTGGGGGATAAAGAAGGTCAGATAGCTTAGGGAGTCACCAGGAGATTGGGAAAGGCACATAAGCAAACTGTTCCTATGTGTTACAGGAAAGCAAGAAACACTTCCCCAGAATGTCTGTGCTGGATTCCAGAGGTCCTTTTAATTTCATATTTATGTGAAATTTGTATAACTTTAGAAACAACTCCTTGTCTGCTCATTTTATCTCTGGCAACTGTTACCTAGGTAATTATTTGTATTCCTATGAATATACTACTGAACATACAAATTAAGCTGGAGGAAATAAGAACACTGGAGTTTATCATAATCTGGTAGGCATTCCCTGAAGTGAATATGAAGCAGAAAGACATTTCGAAAGACATTGTGGATACTATTTGGCAGCTGTTTGTGGGAAGGATCTATAAATAGTAGAAAGGAGACTTGAAGAAAATCTAATGTAATTCATCAATCAAGGATGCCTGCATTTCAGTGCTTTACTTAACTTTAATACAGAAGGAGCAACAGTTGAGTGCTCAGGAACAATGGGAAAAGGAATACTTTATTTACATTTCTGGATATAACAAAGAAAACAATGGAATGATAAATGTGGTATGCAAAAATAGTAAGATAGAATGAAAAGTGAGAAAAAATAAGAGCATATCTGACAGGAAATTGGAGTAACACAATGTGATCAGGTGTGGATACAAATGCATATGTAGGTAGAAATATTAAGTTATATTGATTGGGTATATTCTTATCTGCTGTTATGAAAATATATTTTAATATCATATTACATAGTTAAATGATTATAAAATTTATTAATCATACCATGTATTTTTATAATTTTCATATATTTTAAAGCAAAACCTGTGTTTAAAAAAATATTTAGCCCAACTGGCATGGCTCAGTGGTTGAGCATCGACCTATGAACCAAAAGGTCAGTGTTTAATTCCCAGTCAGGGAACATGCTTGGGTTGTGGGCTCAATCTCCACAGATGGCCATGCAGGAGGTAGCCAATCAATGATTGTCTCTCATCATTGATGTTTCTATCTTTTTCTCTCACCCTTCCTGTCTGAAATCAATAAAAATATACATATTTTAAAAATATTTAGATGAGTATATAAAAAAGCTGTGGTACATAGATACTTTTCAAAAGACGACATAGGAAGGCCAAGAGACATATGAAAACCTGCTCAAAGTCACTAATCATCCGAGAGATGCAAATCAAAACGACAATGAGGCACCATCTCACACCTGTCAGAATGGCTATCATCAACAAATCAACAAACGACAAGTGCTGGCGAAGATGTGGAGAAAAAGGAAAACTCATGCCCTATGACACGTGTGTCAGAGGTGACACGCAAACTCTTTTTTTTGGTTGATTTTTCTTTGTTAAATGGTATTTAAATATATAAAATAAATATCAAAATTGCACATCTTTGTTTTACTATGGTTGCAAATATCAAAAAATTTCTATATGTGACACGGTACCAGAGGTAAGTTAGGGTTTTTTAAAATGCTGACACGCCGAGCTCAAAAGGTTCGCCATCACTGGCTATGGAGTTTCCTCAAAAACCAAAAAATGGAACTTCCATTTGACCATGATCCCACTTCTAGGAATATATCCCAAGAAATAAGAAACACCAATCAGAAAGGATATATGCATCCCTATGTTCATAGCAGAACAATTTACAATAGCTAAGATTTGGAATCAGCCTAAGTGCCCATCAGCATATGAGTGGGTTAAAAAACTTTGGCACATCTATGCAATGGAATACTATGCTGCAATAAAAAGGAAGGAACTCCTACCATTTTCAACAGCATGGATGGAACTGGAGAGGATTATGCTAAGTGAAATAAGTCAGTCAGAGAAAGATAAATATCACATGATCACACTCATTTGTGGACTATAATGAACAACATAAACCGATGAACAAAAACAGATCTAGAGACAGAGAAGCATTGATCAAATGCTCAAACCTTAGAGGGAAGGTATAGAGGGTGGGAGTAAGAGGGAGAGATCAACCAAAGGACTTGTATGCATGCATATAAGCATAAGCGATGGACGCAGACAACAGGGGGTAAGGGTGAGGGCAAGACTCGGGGGATGAGGGGACAATAGGAGGATAAAGACTCATTTGTAATATCTTAATCAATAAAAGAGTTTTAAAAAGCTGTGGTACATTTACACAATGGAATACTACTCAGCCATAAAAAAGAAGGAAATCCTGCCTTTTATGACAGTAGGGATGAACCTGGAGAGTATTATGCTAAGTGAAATAAGTCAGTCACAGAAATACAAATACCATATGATTTCATTTACATGTAAAATCTAATGAACAAAATAAACAAATAAATAAAATAGAATCAAACTCATAGATACAGAAAATAGACTGATAGCTGTCAGAGGGGAGGGGTGTCGAGGGGATGGCTGAAAAGGTAAAGAGATTAAGAAAAACAAATCCTCATAAACACAGATAGCACTATGGTGATCACAATAAGGAAAGGAGGTTGAGGGAAGGTAGAAGGAGGGTGAGGTGGTAAATAGTTATAAAAGAAGCCTTGACTTATGCTTCTCAACACACAATACAATATGCATATGATGTATTATATAACTGTACACCTGGAGTCTATATAATTTTATTATTCAACTAGAGGCCCGGTGCACAAAAATTTGTGTCCTCGGGGGGAGGGGGTGTCCCTCAGCCCGGCCTGTGCCCTCTCTCAGTCTGGGTCCCCTCGGAGGATGGTCACCTGCTGGCTTAGGCCTGCTCCCTAGGGGATTGGGCCTAAGATGGCAATCAGACATCCCTCTGGCAGTCCAGCAGCCCTCGGGGGATGTCCACTTGCCAGCGGGGAGTAGACCTAAGCTGCAGTCGGACATCCTGAGCGCTGCTGAGGAGGCAGGAGAGGCTCCCACCACCACCACTGTACTGGCAGCCATCAGCCTGGCTTGTGGCAGGGTGTGGCCATCCTGGGTGAGGGGCTGATGGTTGTTTTCAGGCTGGCCACAGCCCCTTCAGAGTGGGGGGGTCCCGCTGGGGTGCCTGGCCAGTCTGAATGAGGGGCTGATGGTTGTTTTCAGGCTGACCAAGCTGGCAACTGAAGCTCCCAGCCACTCCTTTTTTTTCTTTTTCTTTTTTTATTCTGGGATTTATTTACCTTCTGTAATTGTAACTTGGTTGCCACTCCAGCTCTGAGGCCACAGCCTGCTGAAAGCAGATATCTGGGGTTTGTTTAGCTTCTATAATTGCAACTGGTTGCTTAGAGTGGAGCTCAGAGCCCAGCTGCAGCAGGGAGGAAGCTTGGCTTCCTCCATCACTGGAGCAAGCAAGCCTCCTGCTTGCTTCAGCTGTGGGGCTGCCGGCCGCCATCTTTGTTGGGTTAATTTGCATATCCTGCTGATTAGCCAATGGGAAGCATAGCAGAGGTATGGTTAATTACCATGTTTGTCTATTATTAGATTAGATGTCACCCTAACAAATTCATTAACAATTAAAAAGTAAAATAAAATTATTTAGATTATAAAATGCCTCCCTACAGGATAGATTATAAATGTATAATCAGTACATTTGCTATCTCTTGGAATTGTGTTTTCCATTTGGTAGATTTTGTTCATCAGGTATTCTCACTTAAACCACACAAAGGCAGTAGCAAACAAATTAAGAAATTATTTTTCCTAAACTGCTTCATATATGATGTCATTAAACTTTTACTTCCAAACTATGGGGTTACTGTAATGACCTTTATTTCATAGATGAAGAATATGAGCTACAAAAATAGGAAGATTGCATTAGTATCAGAACATTAAGATTATAATTTAAATATCATATGTTAATAGGCTTATGCTGTGTGGAAGGGGTGTCGGGGGCAACAATAACAGCAGAAGCAACAAGGTACAACTGGAACATAAACTTAAAAATATGGAGAAATAAAATGTAAAAAATAAAATTTATTTGAGTAACAATCTGCAATTAATTTTGTCATCTTCCTCATTGCAAACTGAAAATGGATTTGATTGGTGGTGGGGTGGGGGGGACACACAACTTTAAAAATGAAGACTCACAACTGAATTAGAGCAAGCAAGCCAGAATCATTGAGAAATTTAAAAATAATTATAAGGTAGATGATGAGGAAAGAAAATTCTACTCACTATTCACAGGAAGAGAGAGAATGAAGGGGAGAGAAAAGGAAAGAATGGGAGAGGTAAGAACTGGGAAAATGGTGTAAGACACTTCATTTCAAATTTCCTCTCCTTCCCTAGAAATAGAGGCAGAGCTCAGTGGGCCTGGTGGAAATGCCCAAACCTCCCACATCCACCTCTCACCATTTGATTAGCTCTAGAACCAATCAAGGTGCCAAGTACAAAGAACTCATGCCAATATTTCAATTTAGTTAAAGCATATTTTCTTTCAAACTATGAGATATTAATATTTCCAAAGCAAAGGAAGTGGAAGGAAATTACAAGGTAATAAATACCAAGGCTAGTGACATTATCTTGTTCCTGCAGAATCTCTAGAACCATTTGGACAACCATTTCAGACTGGTCATATGTGTAGATGTACAAAGATATGGCAAATGAAACAACAAAACAAAACCATACAAATGGAAAGACACAAAGTACAGTGAGTATTCTATACAACCCTCTCCAAGGTTTCCATAACAGTTGTGTTTTATGCTTTACTAAGTGACAATATTAAGTCAAAATATATAATTGGAATCTCATCTCACACCCTGAGTTCTGTCTCATCAGTGAATAGCAAATTTACTTGTCCTTGAAATTAAAAGTATCATAGACATGGCTTATCTTTCAAAACAAAAACAAAACCTAAAACTATTTCCAAACCAGTTTTATAGAAAAACTAACAAGATTGCACAAGAATGGCTTTTGTAGGGTGAGAATCAGAGATGAGAATTTTGAATTTAACATTTTTATATTAGAGATCAGAAATCAAAGTGCTTTAGTCAATAGAAAAGTGGTTTGATATTAGTCTGAGATTCTCCCTTGATTCCTTTGAAGCGATTAATATCTGTAGAAACTATGCATACCTATCTATATTTTGGATGATTTTATGTTAGACTGTCACAGCACAGATTTGTTTTTCCAACTAATGCTATGTTTATGCACCCAAATACACCCTATACCCCACATAACAGTAGGGAATAAAGAGTTTGTAGGCAAATGTGTATGGGTTTGAGGGTGCAAGGTGGTGCCAGGAGGTGGAGAGGTGCTATGCAGGAAGAGTTGTGTGTGAAGTAGGGCATTTTCCTAAGTACATTTAACATTAATACTTTTATTGTTTTGATTTTTTCTCCTGCTTAAAAAGCTGATAAATATAGAAATAATCTCAGAAGTCCCAAGGGATCTTTACTCTCACAAGAGCCTCCTGAGGGCATCTACTATGGAGATCCAATCAGGTGTAGACACTCACATCTGGAAAAATCCTCAAAGGGTATAGAAATGCTATGCAGAGTGGAACGTGGTTGTTGTAGAACTCTTTGCTGCTCTGGAGTCTCAGCCATGCCCATGAGTCTGGTCTTTGCTGAAACTGAGGTGAGTTTAGATGACTTCCCAAAACTTGTACTTTCTCCAAATGTAAATAAAGCTTGTAGTACAAGAAATACAAGTGTTTGGGATGTGGTTGATTGGAAGCTCAGTAATTCTCCTTAACTCCAGCCAGAATAGATGACCATTTGTGGGACTAAGAAGAAAAGCAGAGTTCCCTTCATTGTAAAGTAAATTTTAAATTACCTCATAATTTACTGAACATAAAAATGTCTAGTCAATAGTAGACTTTAACAACTTGGGAAAAAAGAGGGTTTTTCCTGAATTGATGAATATCAACATTAACCAGAATAGCTACTGGTGGAAATGTTCTTTGTGAACAAGTAATAGAAGATTAGACTTGAATCCCAGAGAGATTTCTGGAAGGGGCTTCCCTATAAAAATCTTTCCATAGAACTCTGTGTATGTGGATAAGTCCAGGAACAGGATGGCAACTATCTCACAGATAGGAGCTCTCTTACAGACAGGTTCTCTCTCATGGACAAGTTCTCTCTCACAGACAGGCATGCTCTATGTAGAGAGCTCCCTTACTAAAGACTAACTTTCTGTGACTTTATACATTTGTTTTATCTCCTCCCTAATATATTATTAAAAATAAGCTTTCTCCTATGCCATCATGATTTGTTTAAGCTAGTTATGTTCAGTTTATGCAGTTTATCCCAAAATTAGAATCAGTAAGTTAGGACAACGGGTATAAATTGATAAAACCCATGACTTCAAAGTCAAAATCATCTGGATTTGAATCATGGCTCTACCAACTTTTCCTGTTTGTGGACTTAGGCATTGTATTGACTCACCCTGGATTTACATTTCCTCATGTATAAAATGAGGATAAAAACATATGCCCATGGCATTTTTGTAAGTTTGAATACATGATTAAATGTTAGCTCCATAAATGTAGAGGGTTTTGTCTGTTTGGCTCAGTAGTGTATTCCTAGAAACTAGAAGGATACCTAGCATGTGAGAGACAATCAATAAAGATCTGTTAAATAAGTTTCAGCACATAACATGGCAATTGTTATTTATTATTATAATAGATCATATACATAGATTACGTACTAGATTCCAGGTACCATTTGGAGGATTAACTCTCACTGAATCATTCTAACACCTCTATAATATGTATTTTTATCACCTCCCCTTTAAAAGTCACAAAATTATAAAAAGGACGACCGAGCTTGTTCAAGTCCATCCAGCTAGTTAGTATTAGAAACTCATGGAGTCTGCATGTCCATGTCTGTATAAACAAGCATGCAATAAAGCTCTGCTCTCATATTCTCAGAGAGCAGGCACTCATCTGTTTTGTTTTCCTTCTTTGGAATATGCTCTAATCGCAGAATTCATGTGCCTCTTTGAGAAAGAACTGGCCGGGAAGGGGTAAAGAGAGATTATTTACTGAAGAGGGGGGTTGGGGGGTCGGGGGGACTGGTCCGAAGTTTATCTGCTCATTGTTTGGTTGTGATTTGAGTGTGGATCAATGGTTTAATTAAATGGTGTTGAAGCTTGAAAGAGCCTGGGGTTTTCCATGCTGGATGATCAGTTTGAGTTTACCAGCCAGTCCTGCAAAGACCAAACTTCTTCCTCCTCTGACAGCTGAATATCCTGGTCTTTTCCTTTCAGTCTTGTGGCTCCAGTGCCCTCTGGCTGTCTTAGAAGGAGGTAGACATTAGAGGGGACATCTCAGCTTTTTTCACTTTCTGCAGAAGTTCCGGTGTCCACGTGCTTAGTTACCTAGACCAGCAGGAGCCCTTCAGGGATTGAACTGGACAAGATGTCCTCAGGTTTCCTTTCAGGGTTGAGACATTTAAAATGTTTGCTGTCTAAAATGTGAGAATATATTTTAGTCTCTTGGAGTCCCTAGTAACTAGCATTTGCTTTCTAAAGTTCACTTCTCAATCACCCCATGTAACTGCAATTTTCAAAATCTCATACTACCTTTCCCACCATAAAGTACACAATGGCACTGGAGTTACAGCAGGGGTGAGCAGCTTCATTTGAATTTTCTTGATATATTAATAAAGGTAAGTTTGATCACATGGGGTGCTTTATACTGTGGTAGAAAATAATAATAGTAGTAGTAATAGCAGTAGTATTACAGCTAATGTTTATTGATTATTCATCATATACTCCACACAATTTTAGCACATTACATAACTGGCTTTATTGAGTAATCTAAGAATTTTCTAAGTTTGGTACAATTATTAACCCCATTTTAGACTGAGAAAACTGAGCCACAAAATGGCTAAAAAAATGTCACATACTAGGTAACAAGATGGAATGTACAGTTTGACAATGTGACTCCAGGGCAACTTGATCACTTCACATTCAAAATGTTATTAGTGGGATTTTCTGTTGTTGTTCATTTGTTTTGCATTTAGTTTCCAAGTCCTCTACTCACTTTTGAATCACTTCTTTGTCCAGCAAACTTCCACTCTTAAAGGAAGTAAAATGCCCATCTCCTGTCAGCCATTATGTGGGGAGCCAACAGCTCCAGCCTGACTCCCAAATTCTTTATCTTGAATGGTGTTCCTGGGCTGGAAGCTGCACACATCTGGATCTCCCTGCCATTCTTCTTCATGTACATCATTGCTGTCTTGGGGAACTGTGGGCTCCTCTACCTCATCAGCCATGAGGAGGCCCTGCACCGGCCCATGTACTACTTCCTGGCCCTGCTCTCCTTCACAGATGTCACTCTGTGCACCACCACTGTCCCCAATATGCTGTGCATATTCTGGTTCAACCTCAAGGAGATTGACTTTAATGCCTGCCTGGCTCAGATGTTTTTTGTCCACATGCTGACGGGGATGGAGTCCGGGGTGCTTATGCTCATGGCTCTGGACCGTTATGTGGCCATCTGCTACCCTTTACGTTATTCCACCATCCTCACCAACCCTGTCATTGCCAAGGCCGGTCTTGCCACCTTTCTGAGGGGGGTGATGCTCGTCATCCCCTTCACCTTCCTCACCAAGCGCCTGCCCTATTGCCGGGGCAACTTCATTCCCCATACCTACTGTGACCACATGTCTGTGGCCAAGGTGTCCTGTGGCAATTTCAAGGTCAATGCCATTTATGGTCTGATGGTTGCTCTCCTTATTGGTGTGTTTGACATCTGCTGCATTTCCCTGTCTTACTCTATGATCCTGCGAGCTGTCGTGAGCCTGTCATCTGCAGATGCTCGTTACAAGGCCTTCAGCACCTGCACATCGCATATCTGTGCCATTGTGATCACCTATGTCCCAGCTTTTTTCACCTTCTTCACTCACCGTTTTGGGGGACACACTATCCCCCACCACATACACATCATTGTGGCCAACCTTTATCTGCTCCTGCCCCCGACAATGAACCCAATTGTTTATGGAGTCAAAACCAAACAGATTCGGGAGGGTGTCATCAAATTTTTACTTGGAGACAAGGCTGTATTTACCCAAGACAACTAAATCATAAAGGAGACATATTGCTGGGGTGTGGGGGATAAAAAACAAATGAGTGGAGGAGAAATTCCTGAAAGATGAGAGAAAAATGGTATTAAAAGCATGAGTCCTCATGTATAGAGTCTCTGAAGCATTTGTGAGTATATATTATGAAATGTTTCTGTTGTGTAAAAATCTGCCAAAGAAGCAAATGCAGAAGAAAGAGATAACATATCTATTCCTCGTAAATTTTATGTTTTACATAGGGATGTATAGACTCATATGTCTAGTGAGAACAGACAGGAAACAAAATGAGGGTTGCAGGCCTGGTGGTAGTGTATGCATTTCCTATAAGAAGAGGAAGTTGTGGTGATGTGGAGCAAGCATGGCTTCTACACAAAGGACAAATTCTATTCCATTCAAGCATTCAAGCACATGGTTGCCATGGGATACCATAGGCCCAGTGTTGCAAAATTTTTCAAGATTTTTAAGACAAGCTAGACCTAGATGTTTTGTGAAATCTTCCAATTTTAATTATTGGCTAAATGTTTGTTTGTTTTTAATTACTTTACATTCCATTTAAGACATGTCTGAGTTCTGTTTTCCCCATTTCATCAGGTTGGGACGTCCATGCTTTTACACCTAAAAAATATAATTGTAATTTTACTAGTCAAGCAGCCAAAATCATTGATTAAATTATTAGTATGTAATACAATGTATCCAATTCTTCATTCATTTTCTGATATATATATTTATGTAGGTGATACTATTGGTCATATCTAGGGTTTAATGAGAGAGGGGGGGGTGGGGGAGGGAGAGAGAAAGAGTTAAATAGGATACAATCCCTGGCCTCAGATAGCTCAAAATCTAGACTTTGGCCAGGGATACACAAAAAGATGCATAAATGAAAGAAAAATGAGAGATAATTTTTTTTTAAAAAAAGGATGCAGTGTAAAGGGAGGGGAAAGAGAGAGAGAGAAGCATTGCTAAGAGAGACACTTAAAATAGACTCAGGAGGGTGCTAAGGAAGTGAAGCCTGTGCACATCTTGTGCCTCAGTTTTCAGAGCTGCTATGAAGTGGCTAAACTGTTGCTAAACTCAGCTCAAGGACAACCCTGAAACATCCTGGGGCCATCAATATGCTGGAGCGACATGGACGCACATGAACTTCACTTCCTTCCTTGTCGTTCTCATCCCCCACCTCTCCTTGTTCTCTCTAGAGCACACTTTGGGTTACTACCTGAGTCTGCATCTCTTGGATTTGACCCCAAAATAAACTTTTAGAACAGCCTCAGATTTTTATTGGTAACATACCAACAACATTGTTCATGCCAATCAGTATACTTCCAACTTATAATTTTAGCTTTAGATAGTGATCATCTGTTTTGTTTTGTAAGGGAAGAAAAAGTTTTTCTCAGTGCTTTTAGAGTCCCTGGCTGGATCTGAGAGTTAAACGGACAAAAACAGATTCACAGGAGAAAAAACACACAAATTGTATTGAATTTTTACATGTACACAGGAGTCTTTAGAAGAAAATGAAGACCTGAAGAAGTGACTAGAGAAGAAAGCTTTTACACTTGTTAGACAAAGAAACAATACATTTGTAAAACAAACAAGCGAACCAACACAAATCAGGAAAACACTTGACAAACCTTTGGACTGGGGAAGTAAATGGTGAAGAAGTAACTAGGAAGATAACAGTTTAATAAGGTTTTGTTAGCAGATTCCTTTGGTGCCTTTTCTGGGCTAGCAAGAGTTTGTCTCCCGTGAAATAAGTTATTTCCTGCCTCTAGGCAAAAAGAGGGAGTGCTTTTTCTATTTTTGTACTTACTGCTTCATAGATACATAAGCACACACACACACATATATATCACTTTCTTTAATATTTTAACACACACACACACATATATCACTTTCTTTAATATTTTGTACTTATTGCTTCTTTGTTGTCTTCAGCACAAAATAATTTTTAAGTCGAAGAAGCATATTTCATAGTAACATATCCTGGTTTCTTTCAGCTTCATATATATATATATATGTTGGTCACATATGTACAAAATTTAATATTTAAAATTATCAAATTCTATGCAGTAAATAAAATAAAATTTACCACAACCCACTATTCCTCTCTGGCGGCAGCCACCGTCATCAAGTCTTGCATGTTCTTCCAGATTCTTCCACAATGATAGGCTTTTAAAATCCAAATGATAACATACTCAATACTCTTTTTTATTGAACAATATATTGTGATAGTCCTTTAGCCCATATAGATAAATATATTGTGATATCCTTTATCTCTGTATAGGATGTGTTTTGTCTTTGTATAATCACTTTTTTCTTTTATTTTTGAAGTGTGTCTGAGCAATGTTGGGGTGCATAAACTTTACTAAGCTCATTCTGTCCATTTGGAAGCTTCAAAATTATTTCTAGAAGGAATTGCTCGATCACAGCGCATTGTTCCTTTATTTAGAGAGGCGGTATTACTAATTTTTACCCCAAATTTGTAAAATAGAAGATGAGCTTTTCCCCAACACCCATTAAAAAACGTTTTAAAAAGTTTCAAATATTTTTTCCATTTGGAGATGTAGAACAATATAACTGTTATTTAGATGTTATCCAATTTTGAATTAAATTAACCAGACTTCTATATGCTTATAATTTATTTAGTTTTATGCACACTACATATTTATAACCTTGACTGGTGTTTTATTAGGCATCTAACAATTATTTGGTAGGTCTCTTTACTTATTTAGCTGTTTATTCCTTTGCCCATGATATAAGTCACATCCTTCCATGCCCTCATATCTCTTTTGATGTTGTTTATGGCTCTTTTTTTTGTCATAAGGAATTTTTTAAAGAGTCAAATGTATTAATATTTTCTTTAATGACTACTAAGTTCCATCTCAGGTTTATAATGGTTTTTGCTCATCTGAAATGATTAGAATAAAAATATTCTACCATATTTTCTTCTATATTGTTTCTTTCATTTTAATCTTTACTTTTTGAATAAATGAAATATAACGCATTTGCAAAACAGTGCACAAAGCTCAGTAAATTGTCAACATTCATGTAGCCTTTTTCATTTCATGGCACACATAAACTAATTACTAAAATTCTGCCGCACACCAAAAATATATTCTATTTTTGCCAATCTGACAAAAATAAGTATAATATTGATTCATTTACATAGGGTGGCTATTGTTGTGTTGGCTGTGGTCAATTTTTTATTTGACAATCTAAGGGGGAAAAAAGGTCAGTGAACCTGACTAAATAGCCAGGTATTGTATGTTTTAAAAATTCTTGTGGCACACTGGTTGAAATCCCTGCTCTATGCATACCAAAGTTAAACAAGTGAATTCCCTGACTCTTATCCTCAAACTGAGAGGCTCACTCTTATTGATAGTGGCAGAAATAGAATATTGGGGACCAACAATAGTGGTAAGAAATATTAATCATGCTCTGTTAGCCGTGATTGTTTTGTTCTGGTTAAAGAAGGCACATTCTAACCTGGCTGGGTGTGGTACAGGACCTGGGATCTCACCTGGAATTGCAGCCCATTGTCCCCATCAAGGAGCTAGCTGCCTATTATCATGGAAAGATTAACAGCCTTGTTGCAGAAGCCAGAGCTGCCAGTACTTTGAAGCCCCCAGCCTTTGCACACCTGCAGGCCTTTGCAAATCTCCAACCTGAATTACCTATTAACTGCCCATTTGGCATAACTTTTTGCCTACTTCCCCATGTAATCTTTGTCCTTCTGCCCAATATAAGCAGCTGTTGCAGAGAAGATTTTTGTGGATGACCTTCTGCTCTCCCATACTGCCAGGAGTATTCGAATAAACGCTCATATGTGATTCAACCCTGTCTCTGCTTAATGGCTCAAGTAGTGACAGGCAGCATGGACCCATTGATTGTTCGGTTATATTAGCACACTATCACCGCAGTGATATTCAACCTCATTAAATGGGAACCAGGAGAGAGGCTTACAGTGTCTGGTACATGTGACCACTTGATTGTGATCTTCCATCTTCTTCCCCACCCCATCAGGAAGTTAGTGATTGTAAGGGAAACCAAGTGAATTCACTGAACTTACAGCTGAGCTTCCCTAGCTAAGGGGACAAATGTAATGAGATTTACTGTATTCCCAACTCTGTTTTATGATGAAAACACTGGGATGCAGGGGCTCTTCCCATGATTGTTAAAGGGTTTTCTGCTCATGCACCAATCACTTAGTTCATAGCATACAGAGGATGTTAAGGGAGACTGTGAACCATCTGGAAGATGAGGACAAAGAAGATGCAA
>NW_006295459.1:619314-620478 GCF_000327345.1 Myotis davidii | reverse complement strand
GCAGTGCCTGGCTGAAGTCTGGCGGTATTTGTTACATAGTTTCTTAAACTGTAGGCTCAGAGGCCTGCGGCCGCAGGCGGGGAACATTGGTTTCCTCCGTCACTGAGGCAAGCAAGCCTCGTGTTAGTTTCAAGCTGCCTGGCTGCCAGTCGCCATCTTGGTTGACAGTTAATTTGCATATCTCGCTGATTAGCCAATGAAAAGGGTAGTGGTTGTACGCCAATTACCATGTTTCTCTTTTATTAGTGTAGATAATCTGGGTTTCTGATGGAACTGAGTATGACAAGTAGAGACCATTTCTTGGGAATAAGTGATCCAACTGATAAGTAGGGGTTAATCTTTCAGATTTCCTGCAGGTTGATCACTCAGAGATGCAGCTGGTCTTCTATAGAAGAATGCCATGAAAACTGGATACAAATGAGTAATAAATTAAATGATGGAAGAATGTTGAGAAAGTGGATCATGTTAATGGTTGACCATGACACATAGGGCAGTAAATTATTTATTTCTCTGCTATTTATTCCCCTTGTCTTATTCTCCCATTTCTCACTGGCTTCTCAGATTTTCATGTTTCTTTTATTTAACTTTTATACACTTATATATTGGAGGATTTCTAGCCTCCAATTATTTTGTTGTCCTACTTTGGTAAACCTGTTCATCCATGGGGCAGTCTTGACCCTCGGGACTATTATATGTTGGTCTGAACAAAAAGGACATTGAACTTTGAGAGCATGAGAAGGAATGTCTGAGCTCTGAATTCTGACATGGCTAAATAGAGCTGATGCTTTCAATCACAATGGTGTTGGGTCCCAGGAAAAAGGATTCTGGATCTCTGTGTATGGTCCAACCGTAATTTGTAATGACCTAAAAACCTGCTACTGCTCCAATCTCCATGAAATTCCACTAATCAGCACAATTCTAGAAGATTTGACATTGTGCATTGTCTGGCCATTTCCCCTTACTTAACCCTGAGTAGGAATATTTCAGGAGGCCTTAAAGCAGTGGTTCTCAACCTTCCTAATATTTCAACCCCTTAATACAGTTCCTCATGTTGTGGTGACCTCCAATTTCATTGAGACAAATTGAACATAATTAAAGCATAGTGATTAATCACAAAAACAATATGTAATTATATATGTGTTTTCTGATGGTCTTAGGCAACCC
>NW_006295459.1:597523-619168 GCF_000327345.1 Myotis davidii | reverse complement strand
GGTGGGCTGGGAGTTGGAAGCCTATTGCAGCATAAACATTGATGTTCCTTAGTAGGTATGACAAATAAAGTCAGGAGAGATACTGCTATAATCTGATCCTAAAAGGATCCTGGTCATGGCTAAGACAGGTGATGCTACTCAAGGCTGAGCTCTGGGAGGGAGGCACCAGAAATGAGGTTTGAGAAATAAGTGACAAACTAGAAACCTCTGAAACTGAAGCTGTGGAACATAGGCCTATAAGGTAGGTGTTGTTTTAATATTCTTGGTAGGGTACAGTGTCCTACTTTATTTCTTCTTAATTTCAGTTTTTTTAAAGTGTAGGTCAAACAGAATGTGTGTGTTTTTATAATGTATCTTTATTGTTGACAGTATTACAGTTGTCCCATCCCCGACACCCCGCATTGAACCCCCCTCCATCCCACTCTGGCCCCCTCCCCAGGCATTCATCACACTATAGTCTGTGTCCATGGGTTATGCATATATGCATATAAATTCTTTGGTTAATCTTTTTTAACGTACATTTTCTTTAAATCCAGAATTTGTAAATTTCTATAGAAATTTCAATAGAAAACTTAAGAAAGCCCTTGGATGTAAGTTCTTCCTTTGTCTTACCTGACTCTCACTTTGCTAAGGGAACCTTTCAAGCAAAAGTACCCCTAACTCTGACTTCCCACACCATCCATGTATCACAGAAGAAAAAAATAAGGAAAAAGAAGAGGCAGAGTTTGATTTTTTTCTTTACTCCTCCTCACAAACCTGTTTCCTGTTTCCCCAGAAAGTCACTGACTTTCCTAAAGCCCTTGTTTCACAGCTTATTAAAGGGCTAAAGGAATATTCCTTCTAGAATTCAAATTGAAATGTCATCCCATGTCTTAAAGATACTTAATGTGTATTATTAATTTTACATTAAATCATCCCCATACTGCACTTTTATATCTGCTTAGGTGTCACTTTGTTAGGACATCCCCATGATAAATTTAAAATGACACCAGTTTCATCATTACCCAATTGTCATCGTTGTTTTCCTTTAAGGCACTTACATCTCCTACATCTACATTTATCTATCTATCTATCTATTACACATTTACATACATATTTTTAATAATATTTAATATTATAAAGTGAGAGATTTTGTCTGATTTCTTTGCTATACTTAGCAGAATTGTTAGTATTTTTTTTTATATCTAAATGAATCCATACTTTCAAGGATGGTATATAATCTTCACAATGTCCTGCTCATTGCTGCTTCCAATTAATTGTATTGTTTTGTTTCATGTGGTTTGACTTTAAATGTTTTGATAATGTGTTTGTTTTTCAATTTGATCCCAAAGCAAAAACAGAGAGGGAATGTCCCCCTCCAATGACACCAACTTCCGCCCCTCCTCTTTCTTCCTGCTGGGAGTTCCAGGCCTCGAAGAGATGCACTTTTGGATCGGGTTTCCTTTTTGTTCTGTATATCTGATCGCCCTTTTGGGGAACATCACTATCCTGCTGGTGATCAAGAATGAGCACAGCCTTCATCAGCCCATGTTTTATTTCCTGGCTATGTTAGCCTCTGTTGATCTGGGCCTGTCCACATCTACTATCCCAAAGATGTTGGGCATATTCTGGTTTGTTTTAAACGAGATTAGCTTTGGCGGTTGTGTCACCCAGATGTTCTTCATTCATATGTTCACTGCTATGGAGACTGTGGTGCTGGTTGCCATGGCCTTTGATCGCTATGTTGCCATCTGCAACCCTCTGCGGTACAGCCTGATTCTCACCAACCGAACGATTGGCCTCATCCTCGTTGTGATGTTTGGTGTCGATTTCATTTTGGTTATCCCTCTGGTGTTTCTCATCTTGAGGCTTCCCTTCTGTGGACACCGTAGAATCCCCCACACATACTGTGAGCACATGGGGATCGCTCGGCTGGCCTGTGCCAATATAAAGGTAAACATGATATTTGGGTTAATTCTCATATCAATGGTGTTTGTTGACGTGGTTCTGATTGTCATCTCCTATGTGAGAATACTCCGAGCCGTCTTTCGCCTTCCCTCTCGGGATGCCAGGCTCAAAGCTCTTCACACGTGTGGCTCCCATATCTGCGTTATCCTAGTCTTCTTCACTCCAGCTTTCTTCTCCTTCATGACCCATCGGTTTGGCAGGAATGTTCCCACGTACATTCACATCCTCCTGGCCAATTTATATGTTGTTGTTCCCCCCGCCTTAAATCCTGTCATCTATGGAGTGAGGACTAAGCAGATTCGGGAGCGGGTTTCAAGCTTCTTTTTGAAAAAAAGGCCAACATAAACTCTCTCATAGATACTCATTTTAAAATAGGGAAAAGCAATGTGTTTCTCAATTACAGACTCTTGCAAAAAAAAAAAAGTCTTTGACCTTAATATTTCTCTAGACATCCCAACTAGAATATATAATATGATTACTGTCAAAGCAATTGTGAAAATTTATGGAATACCTACGAGTTTTGGATAATTTAGTTACAAGATTTTACTAGGATTAGGTCTTATAAAAGGATTGTGTGGAATAAAATGCTTCTTTTTATTTGCAGGAAGTCAATTGTGCTGGCCACATTGCCAAATTTATGCACTTGCCTACGTCAAGGACTACAGGTTTTTAATACTTGTAACATATTCATTCATTCCTTTTTTATTTGCTTAATTATTTTTATCCACAATCTTATTGATACTTTATTATGTACCAGAATCTGATGACATATAAATATAGAAATGTATATGTCATATTAAGGGTCTTATAAGAAGAAGCATTTGGAGAGATTTTGTGTGGAATTTTCCCAGAGTTATCATGTAGATGTAAATCTCCCATTAAGTAATTTATTGTTCAAAGTGAACTGGTCTGCCTGTAGACGTGTATATATGCAATACTGCAAAAAAATAAATGTAAATATATTTATATTTTAATCAATCTATCTCCATCTCTATTGAGAGAAAGAGAAAGGGGGAGAGAGTGAGAGATAAAGAACTTCATAGAAGCATCAATATGGCAGGGAAGATAGGTTGCTAAAGAATGAACATTCCTAAATGGGCGAAATCCTATACAAGTCAATTATGTTTTCAAAGGTCAAATCTAATGCTAGAGATAGTAATTATTTTTAGATTCATACAGTTTATTCATTCATGAATTCATTAATTATTAAGTGCCTTGTAATGTTGAGCCCTTTCAACTTGCACTTCTTTGTGGCTTATCAGATTAGCCTCAGTATCTTACCCATGTTTTATAGTTTTTGACCAATGATATGCTTTTGGTTAATGTCTACCTAATGGTATGTTGCTATTCACAGTGTAAGTGCTTAATAATTGAATTTTTACATAAAAATATTATCTTCCAAGGAAGATAAACAGCTGGCCAACACGCACATCAAAAGTTGCTCAACACCACTAATCATCAGGGAAATACAAATCAAAACCCCATATGACATCACCTTGTTTTTGTTAGAATGGCTATTATCAAAAATAATAAGGGTGAGTGAGGATGTAGAGAAAAGAGGATACTTCTGCACTGCAGGTAGGAATGCAAATTGGTGCAGCCATTATGGAAAACAGTATTAATGTTCTTCAAAAAGCTAAAACTGAAGTTACCATATGATCCAGCAATTCCACTTCTGGATATTTCTCCAAAGGAAATAAAAATACTAACTTGAAAAGATATATGCACCCCCATGTTTGTTGCAGCATTATTTACAATTAACAAGATATTGAAGCAACCTAAGTGTCCACTGGTGAATGAATGGGCACATAAAATATGGTATATATACAATAGACTATTACTCAGCCATAAAAAAGGAAATTCTGCCATTTGCCACAACACTGATGGACCTTAAGGGCACTATGCTAAGTGAAGTAAGTTAGACAGAGAAATACAAGTACTGTATGATTTTATTTATATGTAGAATCTTAAAAAAAAACTGAGCTCAAAATAGATACAGGAAATAGATTGGTGGTTGCTACAGGTGTGGATGGGTACTAAATGGGTAGAGGTGGTCAAAAGATGCAAACTTCCAGACATAAAGATAAATAAGTCATAACTATGTAATGTACAGTATAGTAACTATAGTAAGAAATATATTGTAGTGTACATTTGCAAGTTGCTAAAAAGTAGTTCTTAAATGTTCTTATCACAAGAAAACATGGTAATTATGTGGGTGATGGATGTTAACTAGACTTATTTAATGATCTTTTCACAATATTTACAAATATCATATCATTATGTTGCACCCCTGAACTTAATATAATGTTATATGTCAAATTATAACTCAATAAAAAAAATACAAATACCCTTTTTATTGAATGCAGAATATTTGTTTTCTTTCGCTATTATAACAAATTACCACAGACTCCATAACTTAAGACACCACAAATTTATTATAGTTTTTGTAATGCAGAAGTTCAGCACAGGTCTCACTGGGCTCAAATCAAGGTGTTGAGAAGGCTGCTTTCAGTTGTGGAAGCTCTGGAGGAGAACATCTTTTCCTGTGTTTTCTAGCATCTAGAAGCTCATTTTTCCCATCTTCATAGCCAACAGTGTTACTTCTGCCCTCCTCCCATACTCACATTTCCGTCTGACTCTCCTCCTCTGCCTTCCTTTTCTACTTTTAAGAATCCCTGTGGTTACATTGGAGGCAATGAGTCATCCAAGATAATTCTCTATTTTCAGGTCTACCATTATCTGACAGTCATCTGAAACTATTCCCCCTTGCTGTGTACCCTAACACAATCACAAGGCTTTTTAAAAAATATATATTTATTGATTTCAGAGAGGAAGGAAAGTGGGGGAGAGATAAAAAAAACATCAATGATGAGAGAGAATCATTGATTGGCTGCCTCCTGCATGCCCCCGACTGAGGATCGAGCCCGCAACCCGGGCATGTGCCCTTGGCCAGAATCAAACCCGGGACCCTTCAGTCCACAGGCCGACGCTCTATCCACTGAGCCAAACTTTCTAGGGCAATCACAAGGCTTTAGGATGTGGAGATCATTTGGGTGGCCATTATTCTGCAAGCTTTACAATTCGTCAATTATGTGTGTTAAACTCACTATTCTTTATTCATTTTAATCTCTAGATTTGTCATGATAATAGATGTATTTAAATGTCTCATTTTTTTGTTAATGTTTCCTTGCTTCTTAGTTAATACTTTATGTATTAAGGCTATGTTGATATATACATATACATCGCTGCTTCCACATATCCTGGTGGTTTGCATTATCATCTGAGTGTGGGATCCCCTCTGACAGCTTTCTTTTGAACTGCCTTTTGTGCTTCTCCTTCTAGTTACCTTAATTTATTCTCTCAGTCACTCTTTTCTGGATGATCTTGTAGGTTGAAAGCTTCTTAAACCCTGAGAGATTCTCTTGAGCCCACCCAAGCTTCCCACAGGGCTGACCCACCTCACTCCTTAATGGCCCAGCAGTACACGGAGCTCTGATTGCCATTCAGGAGTCCAGAGGTCATGCAGAGGGGAAAGCCCTAGACCTGATACCTGGATTGTGAGAATGTCAGAGCTCTGCTGAACTGGAGATGGCTAAGCAGTCAGGTGTCAGAATACCCAATTAAAAACAAAATTAAAAGAACAAAATTAAAAGAACAGCGAAGCCTTGAATAATTTATTATAATAACATAAGGCAGAAGCTAAACAGGAAGAAGAACTAACTTCTCCACTCCATTTCTCCCCACAGTTCAAAGCCTAAAATGAGTATACCCTGTGAAGTCTCATGGGTTCTTTCAGATATTTGACTCTATGTAATTGATGCAGTTGCTATTTCAAAATTTATAAAAATGAAGTACAAAATGCCTATGATGGCTTACTGATTATTTCTTCCATCTGGTTACATGATTAAAAGACCCAACTTTGCCATGGAAGAAATAAGATCTGTGCTTAACTTCTTTGACTAGTGCTCCTAGAACACACACCCAGCATTGTCTAGTCAGTCCCATTAAAATTCTGATAGTTCTTGACAACATAGCACTCCTCTATCATAATCGATGAATTCTAAATAAAGAGACTGTTTACTAATACTGTACATGAGTTTCAATAATCTTTACCTTCAAACCCTGATTTTAATATCCATTACAGAAATAAGTGGTATCTATTTATTTAAAAATAAAATTTATATTTAGTCTAGGAACAAATATTTGCTATGTAAATTTATCTCCAGTTTGATGTTGCCCATAAGTGAGGGAACATTGTATTTCACATCATATTCTGTAAAACATTTACTCCATAATAGCTTAAGGACACTTCCCCTTTTATGGATGGAAAGGATAAAGATTCGCAGCCCTGGCTTCATCTGGAAGGTTGTCTGGAAGAACGTCCAGAAGGACATCTGGTCTAATTAGCATATTATGCTTTTATTATTATAGATATTATGAAGATACCCAATATATAAATTAGCCTTTTTTTTAAAAAAAATCACCTGCTTCTGAGAAACATCCCCAAAACAAGCCCAGATTCATCCTCAAATCCTTTCTCGAACACTCTGAGTCCCCTAATATTTCCTCACTGCATGTGATGTCACCTATTGTATCAAGTAACAAACCCTGCTTTTCCTTTACTACAAATGTAGTATTCCTGGTGGTTGTTGGCTAGAGGGCACAGATATTTCCTATGTATAGAGTATCAGTGGGCCCACATGCTCACCAGAAATTGGCATTCTCGGCATTGTTTCTAAACCATTCTAATTGCTTGTAGTTTGCATTTCCCTGAAGTCAACTGATGCTGAGCAATTTCTTATCTGTTTATTTGCCATCTGCATAATTTCCTTTGGTGACATGCCTGTTCAAATAATCTGCCCATTTTTAAAATTTTCTTATTATTGAGTTTGAGAATTTGTTATGTATTCTGGATACAAGTCTTTTACCACATATGTGTTTTGCAAATATTCTCACCCAGTCTGTGTTTTGTCTTTTTCTTCCCTGAATAGTGCACTTTAAGAAAGTCCAACTCACCTTCTTTTTTTTCTTTTAACAACAGTGCCTTGATTTGGTTTGGTTTTGTTATTTAAATAATTATTTAAATAATGTATTAGTTTAATTTCTAATTTAGTAGGGGGGAAAAAGAACAGTGTTTTTGGAGTTATAATTAAGAATACTTAGCATTAAACAAAGATTTTCTTTCATGTGGTCTTCTAAATGTTTTAGGTATTACTTTAAAATTTCTGTCATTTCTTTTGAGATATATGTTAATATACTATTATTAAAGTGTAACAGACTTTCTAGGAAAATGCATACGATGCTGAGTTTAGGTTAATACTTTTTCACTAAGTACCATCACCAAACAGATTAAAAAACAACAACAGAATATTCCTAGTAATTCAGAAGCCACTTCATATCAGCACCCAGTTACTACTACCTGACTTTTAACACCATACCAAGTGTACCAGTTAATAATGCAGATTTTGTAATCAAATAAAACATGGTAATTCCAAGAGAAACATCAAAAGTGCTTTATTCAAAGTAATGTCCATCGCTAGCTACACATTTCCCCCATCTTTCAGGTAATTTGTGGATACCGTCCAAATACAACTTTTCTTGTTTTGAGGCAAACCATTCAGAGACCCAATTTTCCACTTCTTTGTATGTTTTAAAGTGCTGCTCAGAAAGTGCTTGTGCCATCGATAGGAACAAGTGGTAATCTGAAGGAGCAAGGCCTCGTGAATACAGGGGGTGGGTTAATACTTCCCAGGCAAGATCTTTTAACATGTCTTTAACTGGTTTTGAAGTGTGTGATGGTGTGTTATTATGAAGCAAAATTACTTTGCCGTGTCTTCTGACCCATTCTGGTCGCTTTACAATCAAAGCATGCTTCAAATTGATTATTTGTTGTCAGTAGTGATCAGTATCAGGTGTACCAGTTACTAATGCAGATTTTTTTCAATAGATGGAGTTACACATATATATGCGATTTGATATGTATGCTGTTTTGTTGTATTGTTTTCTCTGATTACAAAATCCGCATTATTAACCGGTACACCCAGTAGACTAGGAAGCAAAGCAGATCTAAAACCATTTTTTCTTTCTTCCCTGGATGGCCCACAGAAAACAATGACTCTAAGGATAAACAATAAGGAGAAACCCTTGGTATTCATTTATGTGAATCTGATTTGACAATTCAGCTCTTGTGTTACCACTCCTTTTTTTTAACCTCCGAGTAGATGTAATCTTTCTCTATCTGGCTTATTTGTTGTTTATACTTATAACTTGTACATTCTAATTGCTACACAGTATTTTACTGTTTAAATATATCACACTTGCTTTACAAATTCTACTACTAATGTACATTTGAGTTGTATCAGTTATTGATTATTGCATCTAGTGCTTCTGTGATCATTGAGGTATCTTCAGATGGCTTTATGCAATGCTTTTGTTGGGATATTCTTAGAAGCAGAATTTTGATCATAGAATATATATACACGATTATTTTCTGAGATATTGCTAAACAGTTTTCTAAAATAATTTTAGCAATTTACCTTTCACCAGAAATATATGAAGATTCAAGTTGCTCCAACATATTGGCTACTACTTCACATTTTTCATTTTATTCATTATGATCAGTACAAAGTAGAATTGCTCAGTGATTTTAAATGTATTTCTCTTCTAAGAAAATAGAGCAGCTTTTCATGTTCATTAGAAATTTGGATATCCTCCTTTGTGAAGTCTCCATACAAATCCTCTGCTAATTCTTCTATGTGTGGTGTTCCTTTTTCTTACAGAATTATAAGAGTCCCTAAATATTCTGTAATACAAGTCATTTGGCTTGCCTATTCTCTCTGTTAACGGTATATTTGGTTAAATATGATGAACACACAATACAATATACAGATGATATATTATAGAATTTTATACTTGAAACCTATATAATTTTTTATTATCAAATGAAGATATATTTATTTATTTTAAGAGGGGAAGGGGGAGAAATAGTGAGAAAGAGAGAAACATTGACATGAGAGAAACATGGATGGGTTGCCTACTGTACTCTCCCCAAACAGGGATTAAACTTGCAAACTAGGTATGTGCCCCAACTGGGACTCAAACCCACCACATTTTGGTGTTTGGGACAATGCTCCAACCAAATGAGCCACCTCCGGGTACACAAGAACAGAGGAAAGAAAATGAAGAAGCACATCATCACTCTTAAATATTTCCTCTCAGAATTGACACTAGTCAGGTTACTTCTACAAATACTTTATTTATACTTTAAGTCCCATGGCCAAGTCTAACTGCAAGAGGCTGGACACATAAATCTCTCATGTTCCTCTAAAAAAGAGAAAATTGGAAATGTCAGTAAGCACAGGTAATATCCAACTTAAGTATGCCAAACAAATATTTTTTTTATTTTCATCCTTTGATTACTAAAACACATATTTGCAAGTTGTATATTCTTCCTCAAAAGTCTTCAGACAATTTTTTCTTACTGTGATTATTTTATCCAAAGTCTCAAGTTGCTGTAAAATGTTATTAATTTTCACATCCACTTATATCTGAATATTATGTTATTTTTGCTTTGAAGGGACCAATAGTTAAGCTCCTTTGTTGCCTATTTTGATGATTACAGCTTTCTTACCTTATCTAGAGTCAAAAGTCTTTGACTATACTGGCTAGCTTGACTTAATTAATTTGTCTGATGTCTGTTTATTAAATTTTGGTCTATTAGATTTTCTAAATACAAAAAAATAATAACTAAAGTATATGGATATTTTAAGCAAATATCGTATATAAATATCTATGCTGTCCTATTTACAATATTTTGCTATCTGTAACTACAAGATTTAGAGGGCAATTGCTAATTTTTTAGAAAGCAATATCTATATTTTCTTGTCAGGAAGTAGAAGTTCTATGCTCATAAATGGAAAAACTAAGAAGTTTTAGGTGAAGTAAAAGAGATAACATAACTTAGGCAGACTCTCTTGTATGTAGTTTCAAATAACAATTCCTTTTTGATTAGGTCAATAATTTCCATATGAGTATTTTAGAAAGTGAAAACAAGTCAAATATATTTCTAGTTTTATGTGGATATCTTCAATATATTGGCCCAGTATTTGGAATATTTATTGAATATCATTACAAAGTTTCTAAAATGTTCCTCCCAAATGTAAATGAATATACAATCCTACAGCATAAGTTTCTTGTGACATAGGATTCTGTATTTTCATCTATCATTAATATTCATTTAATGAATATATATTTTACAATTATGCACAATTATTCCCTGCTCTCTTTATTTGTTTCTAAATGTATGCCTTCTTCTCTTTCTGTAGGTGCCAGGAGCCAAAATCTTGATAATAGTTTGTTAGGAAGGATCTTCTGATCCACACTTTACTCATATGAAAATACAAATACTAAGAGTAACCACATCATAGAATTCACATACGAAATAGATGTGCTAAAGTCAGCAAATTATTTAGAACAGTATATGCTAATGAGTTAAATAATGTAATTGTTATTAGTTTGGGAATTCTGTCACCAAAATTACCTACAACCCTGAGCAAATTTCATTCTGCTACTTTCATATTTTCTTTGGTGATTCAGAAAGTGGACCAATTTAAAAACGACCCTATTTAATAATCTACCTCCCACTAACAGCTGGATTTTCAGATGAATTATATAACAATTATATAATTACATATATATAACAACTATATATCAAGTTTTCATTTGAAAAGTTGTGACTATAATAACTACATTATAAGGCAATCTGATTATCAGTATAAACATAAACCTTTCTAAAAGATGCGAACCTTAAAATTATGAAATTATCATCAATAAATTCATTATTATCTTTAAACTCAAAGGATTATTTGCCTTTGCTTCCTCCCTTTAAACCCCTTCTAATGAGCATATAGAGAAAATATGAACAATAAAACATTCTAAGACTACCAATTTTTAACCATCTTTTTAAAAAATCCTCAAAACTCGCTCCCTAATCTGCTTGGTCCGGACCCCATAGATTACAGGATTGAGGGCTGGAGGAACAACCACATAGAGATTGGCTAAGAGAATATGGACATATCGGGGAATATTATAGCCAAAGCGATGTGTCAAGAAAGAGAAAAAGGCAGGTATGAAAAAGGCTAAGATAACACCAATATGGGATCCACAGGTGTTGAGGGCTTTGAGTCGAGCCTCCTAGGAAGGCAGGCAAAAGACTGCATAGAGGATCCTGGCATAAGAGAGAATAATTAGGAGCACATCCAATAATAAGAGAGAAATGTTGCCAAGGCCAAACATTATATTCAGTTTGATGCTGGCACAGGCCAGAAAATGCCCAGCATTTTGGGGATGGTGGCTGTGGACAGGCCCAGGTCGATGGTGTCCAACATGGCCAGGAAGTAGTACATGGGCTCATGGAGACTATGCTCAGTCCGGATCACGAACAGGACAGCAGCATTCCCCAGGAGGGCAACAAGATACACAAAGAGAAAGGGGAATCCAATCCAGACATGCATGTCCTCTAGCCCTGGGATGCCCAGCAGAAGGAATGACGAAGGATGGAACCGGGTGTCATTAGGCATAGACATCCTTCTTGCCACTGTTGTTGATTTTGCATATTGGTGTTAGATGTCATCTTCACATGAAGGATGCTTGCTCCACTTCTTCTTTCCCAGTCTCCTGATAAAATTCAAAATAACTGTAATATTCATTTTCTCTCATTCAATATTATTAAAACTCTCCTGCCATCCTTACCTGGACATCAGATGGCTCCAGGAATCAAGCCAGTCCCACTCTTCCTCGGAACATCCCGATTCACAAAAGGTTGAACTAGAAGAGAGAGGAGAATACCCATGAAGTTGATATTCAAGGTAAGGAGTAGAAATAATAAAGGTCTTTGTTTTTTGTACTTTCTGGTGTTATATACATTGTATTTAATGTATATGAAATATACTTTAGCATATGAAATCCAACACATTATTTTATTGAGAAACGTGAGGACCATTTATATATGTATTTGAGAACCATTTATCTATGTATTATGTATACATAGATATTTATATTTGTAAATATACATGCATGTTTATACATATACTAGAGGCCCAGTGCACAAAATTCATGCACCAGGGGTTGGGGGGTTCCCTCAGCCTGGCCTGCACCCTATCACCGTCTGGGGCTCTTGCAGTCTGGGACTCCTCACTTCTTACTGCCCGCCTGCAGTGGAGGTGGGAGAGGCTAGTACCACCGCTGCTCCACTCGCCAGCCGTGAGCCCGGCTTCTGGCTGAGCTCCTGCATTGAGTGTCTGCCCCCTGGTGGTCAGTGCACCTCATAGAGACTGGTCGTTCCACCAGTCATTCTGCCATTTGGTCGATTTGCATATTAGGGTCTTTTATGTAGGATATGAATATTTTTTTTACTGTGCCTATACCTTTGACTATTTGATCCTGAAACCGGAGGCTGAAAATTTACTTTTGTTTATTCATGCACCTAAAACTGCATCACACATACAAATTCTCAGAAAACAATGTTTCTTAAATGACTGAGTCAGAAAAAAGTCATAACATCCAGCATACACGACATGATTAATAACATAATTTCCAACTTAACTAGATAGTCCAAAAGCCATCTTCATCCAAAATATTTTGGATCATGAATAAAGAGAAGAAAATGAAGACATGTTGCACAGGGGCTTTTAAAGTTAGGACAAACTTTGAATTACCAGTATACAATATTCTAAATTGAAATGGGCTCATTTTCCATTGATGGCTCTATCTTTCAGTGAAAACTGTCACCCAAATGAGCTAGAGCATGCGGTGGTAGAATTATTATGGTTTTATCCACGGAAGAAAGCTCTTTACTATTCTCACCTCTGAATTTCCAGGAGTGTTACACAGAAGTCATCAGTTACCAATGAGCAAACCAACCAGGTACTTACTCATTTCATAAGTAAAAACCAATCTATCCCATCAATATAGATGTATACAACCTCAGATCTTTGCCAGGTACAGTGATGAGACTGGGCCCCAGCTTCTCCTCTTTGAGATCATGGTTTCTAATGTTCTGTAATGAACTTAGAGCAGACAGCCATTCTCTCGGCTCTGCATCATGTTGGTACTCCACTATATTCCACACCTCCACCTCAGCTACCCCAGTGTACATTAACACCATTTCAAGTCCTCTACCTGATACAGACAACAAGAAGGGATTCTGTATACCAGCAGTTTGCATCAGCATTGATTGTTTTCCCCTTGGGTACATTTAGCAATGTCAGGAAGCATGATTTTATTATCACAACTTGAAGGAAGTGTTACTGATGTCTAGATGCCAGGGATATTGCTAAACATCCTACAATGCACAGGTCCCCCCCCCCCCCTCACACACACACACACACACACAAAAACCAACAACACAAAGAAAAATCTGACCCACAATGTAAGTAATACCAAGATTGAAAACCCTGTCCTCCACCTTTCATCTTGTCGCTGCCTAATTCACAGTCCCATGGCATAGTGGTATGCTACTAGGAAATGACCTGCACTAGTTACGTGTTATCTTATTTCTCAGTTAAATTTTTACCTTGGTCTTGAGTCCTAATAAAATAAAACAAAACAAAATATAAAAAACTTTATTAGTAGTCACAGTTATGTTTCATAATTTATTCAGTCAATTTCTCTGCTCAAAACATACCTGCTTATCTCATTTAGTAGGCCTGAAAATGTGCTAGGTGCCAGGAAAGCATAGTCCTTGGTCTTTTGATGTTGTACCTAGCATAAAGTTGAAAAAAAAAAGTGAACTGATATAGAGTTTTCTTCTGTATCTCACCTGCTGTTGTATGTGTGGGACTATGGATGTGAATATATGTTGCCGTGAAAATTTATGGTATAAAATTTGTAATGCCCAAAGCTTGTCTGTGTATTCTTTTTATCCTTTTTCCAATGCTGTGTTACACACTTTTTTTTTTTCCTCACTCTATTCTAACTTAGCATGAACTCATTCCCAATTTTCCACAACCCTAACTATGAATAACAGTCTTACCTTGCTTTCCAAATGTCTCTGAGAGGACTGAGCTTGAAAATATAATCTGACCTCTCTCTGGGTCCACACCTTGCTGGCAAGGAACAGGCATTTATATTGGTGCAGTGGCCCTTCGTCCAGTTGGATGGGGACTGTAGTCTCCCTGGGTTTTTGACAGAGACTAAGTAATATTCACTGGAGAGTTCTTCCTCCCTACACTGGCACTATGGGGCAAGAGTCACCAGCTCTCTATTTTTTCCAATGACAATGTAGCTTTTCTGCTTTCCTACTTAAAAACCTAAATTCCTGATTAACATTTAAATTCCTGATTTAAATGATTATCAGACTTCTTCAATGATATGTCCCATCAGTCTTCCCTCTTTGTTCTACATCATCTCTGTCATAGCCTAAATCTGTTATGCCTATTATTCCTTTGCCCCACTCCTCATGAACTATTTAGGTGAAAGACCAGATAAAGCAACAAAAATGTGATGTGATAACCCAAGATTTTAGAGAAAGGAAAGCTCAATAAGGTGAGCTAACTTCTTACTCATGATTACCCCACCAGTTGTTTAATGATTATATGAGCAAGGAAAGAGGCTAATTACCAGGACAGAGAGAAACCACTCAGACTCAAGGAATCTTGCAAAGTTTAGCTCCAGATAAGAGTCTTAGCTGAGCCTAGGCCCAGACATATAAGAAACTAGCTTTGGATCACCTACCCCACATATTGCAATCTCTAAATTATTTAAACTGATTTCATCCATTAGAGCTACCCCAACTGAGATGCTATGTTTTGTAGAAAAAATGAGTCTTCCTTGGTGTGCTTTTTCTGAATTCCTGACTTATAGATTCTGTAAACATAATAAAATATTTGATTTGTTGTTTTATACACTGTTTAATTTTGGAATTTCTTATACGCAAGAATAGAAAACCAAGAGGAAACTTTCTACCTTAAATTAGGTTCCATTTTAATGAACCCAAAACATGTGTTATTTGTTTGAAAGCCATGCATAGAAAGAAAAACTGATGGACCTCGAGGAAAATGAAGGTGAGGGCAGAAGAAAAATGAGAAAGGTGGAATTAATAGCTTAAGTAAAGGGGATAGTTTTTACATCGAGATATCAAGTTTGGCCAAACTGTTGCCTTCAGTAACATGGAAAATAGAAAACACTTATAATGAACTGGATTTAGCTAAAGTGATTTCCACGCAGAATGTTAGAAGTGTCAAATGGTTTCTTTTATTGATGTACTAGTGGCTCGGTGCATGAAATTCATGGGGGGGGGGGTGTCCCTCAGCCTGGCCTGCACCATCTTCAATCTGGGACCCCTCAGGGAATGTCCGACTGCCCCCTGACTGCAGGCTGGCAGTGGGGGGCAGTTAGGAGTGACTGCCGGCAGTCGGACATCCCTTTCGTAATCTGGGATAGCTGGTTCCTAACCACTCACCTACTTTGCCTGCCTGATCGCCACCAACTGCCCCCCCTGCTGGCCTGGTTGCCCCCAACTGTCACCCCTATTGGCCTGATCACCCCAACTGCACCCCTCTGCCAGCCTGCTCAACCCCAACTTCCCCCCTCTGCCAGCCTGGTCGCCCCACGCAGCCTGCTGTTCAGTCGTTTGGTCGTCCCTCACTAACCCTCCTGACGGCCTGGTCGCCCCACACAGCCTGCTGCTCAGTCATTTGGTTGTCCCTCACTAAACCCCCTGCCGGCCTTGTTGCCCCACTCAGCCTGTTCAGTCATCCGTTCAGTTGTTTCAGATGTACTGGCCCCTGGCTCTTTATATATATAGATAGATAGATAGACTAGAGGCCCCTGAGGGGGTCCTCGGCCTGGCCTGTGGCCTCTCACAATCTGGGACCCCTCGGGGGATGTCAGACAGCCAGTTTTGACCCGATCCCTGCAGGCCTGGTCCAGACAGGAGGGAGCCTGATCCTGTGCTTTCAACGTCTGTCCCCTGGTGGTCAGTACCTGTCATAGCAACTGGTTGACTGGTCTTTTGGTTGTTCGATCACTTAGGCTTTTATATATATAAAATCAAAGACAAAAGTAAATAAAAGCTTCAAGCTAAATAAGACACATTAGCTTTGAAAAATCTCATAACAAAACCATAAAGCATGACACAAAAAATGTTGAAAATACGCCATACAGAAAAGAATACCATCTTCACCTTGGTTCTCTAGAAGACTCTGAGATGGAGATGTTATATAGATTCATTCAAAAGTACTCTAGAGATGTAAACTTTTACAGAAGTTATAATTGCACAGAGAGCTGATGCTTGTTCCATACTGTGACTTTAATATGCACATGTTTAGTGATTAATTATAAAGAGCATTTTATGTACTTATTGACTAATTGTTTGTGTTTTAAAAAATGCATATATAATATTTTGTCTATTTTTTGTTTTCTTTATTGATTAAGGTTACATATGTGCCCTTATCCCCCCATTGCCCCTCCCCCCCTAGTGTCTGTGTCCATTGGTTATGCTTATATACATGCATACAAGTCCTTTGGTTGATCTCTCCCCCCTCCCCCCCCACCTCCCCTGCTTTCCCTCTGATTGATGCTTCTCTGTCTCTGGATCTGTTTTTGTTCATCAATTTATGTTGTTCCATTATATTCCACAAGTAAGTGAGATCATGTGATATTTATCTTTCTCCAACTGACTTATTGTCTATTTTTTAATTGGGTAATTTGGCTAAGTTTATAATTAAATTATGAGTTCTTTATATATTTTGATACAAATCATGTATCATACATATGATATAAAAATATTTTCTCACAGACTGTGGCTTGCTTTTTCATTTTATTATTAGTATCTTTGAAAGAAAATATACTTTAATTTTAGTGAAGTACAATTAATCATTTAATAATATTTTTGCCATTGTCTTATCTATATAATCTTGTACCAAGGCTCTTGTCTTTAGTTCTCTGATTGATTGTAGGTTAATTTTCTCTATGGTGGAAAATAAGGGTCTAAATTCATCTTTTTGCATAAAGACACTAAATTGTTCCAATTCAATATTATCATTAATGTACATATTATTAACATTAAACATAAAACCTGCAATTCAAAGATAATTAATGTTATTGGTCTCAATATTTTTCTTTGTCTTCCTTTTTTCTAATTGGTTAGATTTAAGACAATCTAATTTTACAGTGCACAAAACATGAATTCTATTTAAATCTTTCAAGATCTCTGACTGTTTGTATATCTTTCTTGAACAAAATTCTCAGCACTCACTCCCTAATCTGCTTGGTCCGGACCCCATAGATTACAGGATTGAGGGCTGGAGGAACTACCACGTATAGATTGGCTAAGAGAATATGGACATATTGGGGAACATTGTGGCCAAAACGGTGTGTCAAGAAAGAGAAAAAGGCAGGAGTGAAAAAGGCTAAGATAACACCAATATGGGATCCACAGGTGTTGAGGGCTTTGAGTCGAGCCTCTCAGGAAGGCAGGCAAAAGACTGCATAGAGGATCCTGGCATAAGAGAGAATAATTAGGAGCACATCCAATAATAAGATAGAAATGTAACCAAGGCCAAATAGTATATTCGGTTTGATGCTGGCACAGGCCAGCCGGGCAATACCCATGTGCTCACAGTAGGTATTGAAAAACATCTGGGAAAGTCAGCCTTCAAAAGATATGCTCCTGAGGTTGAACCAGAAAATGCCCAGCATTTTGGGGATGGTGGCTGTGGACAGGCCCAGGTCGATGGTGTCCAACATGGCCAGGAAGTAGTACATGGGCTCATGGAGGCTATGCTCAGTCCGGATCACGAACAGGACAGCAGCATTCCCCAGGAGGGCAACAAGATACACAAAGAGAAAGGGGAATCCAATCCAGACATGCATGTCCTCTAGCCCTGGGATGCCCAGCAGAAGGAATGAGGAAGGATGGAACCGGGTGTCATTAGGCATAGACATCCTTCCTGCCACTGTTAGCTGCTGTGCATATCAGAGACAATTATGGACTCTCCATTAGTGATTCCTGCTCCTCATCCATATGCCTAGATTCCTGAAAAGATACACACACACACACACACACACACACACACAAAGAACAGTTTAATCTCTTTATGTTCCTATTCAAAAATGACATTAAATAAAGATTTTCATCAACGACACTGTTATATACTTCAAAATTGTTGAGGGACTAACTCTTATATGTTCTGATCACAAAAAAAAGAAATGACAATTATGTGATGTGATAGAAATAATCGCTAAAACTATGGTAGCAATCATATTGCAATGTAGAAAGTTATCAAATCAATATGTTCTACACCTTGAACTTACATACTGTTATGGGTCAGTTATATCTCCATTCTTCAGAAAAGGGAAGGAGCCCTGGTTGGGTGGCTAAGTTTGTTGGAGAATTTTCCATGCACCAGAAAGGTTGCAGGTCAGGACACATGCCTAGGTTGCAGGTTCAGTCCCTGGGGCATGTATGGGAGGCAATCGATCCATGATTGTCTCTCTCTCTCTCTCTCTCTCTTTTTCTCTCTCCCTCTCTCTTTCCCCTTCCCTTCCTCCCTCTCTTCCTTTCTTCCTTTCTCTCCAAAATCAATAAACATATCCTCAGATGAGGATTTTTTAAAGTTTTTTTTAAAGGATGGGATTAAATAGACTCCTAATGTTCTGCTAGCTTCCTCTGAGCATCAAATGGTACCAGGAATAAAGCCAGCCTGCTTTGCTACCACTTTCCCTAATTAAAAAAAAAAAAAGTCTTCTATAAAGAAGAGAAGACCAAAGAATATCCTCTGCATAATGGAAAATTTTAACTCTGAAAGATAGGCAGAAAAAAAATGGAAAGAATAAATTTCACAGTCTATGTATCTGAGAGTATTCCACATATTTTTGCTTAATGTGCATGAAGATTCCTTTGGTATTAGTAATCTGAATTATCCCTCTATTATGGAACCTAAAACCCCCAAAATGTGAAATGCATATTACTATGTGCATGTGCGTATGTATTTATGCATTTTATGTGTGTTGTAGATACTGGATGGTCTTATTCTTAGATAGTAATAAGCCATTTATCTTTGTTTATTCATATGCCTGAAAAAAGTTCTGCCACATAAAAGTTCTCGATTTTAAAAGTTCAAAAATAGATGAATTGATTAAGAAAGGATGTGACAGCAAGCAACTTCAATGTCATATTTTATAAAATAATGAACTTAGTTCATATCATAATTTGTTTCTGGAAAAAAAATATCACCGATCAGATTTAGAAATCGAATAATAACAAGAGGAGATGCTTGACAAAGAATATTTTTCAGTTATGATGAAACATGAAATGGGAGATTATTTTAATCTAGATGAGCCTATAATGTAGAGTATAACTAATCACATCCTGTAAAAAAACTGTCTAGATATAAGTCAGCTGGGGGAGGAAGACTAAATATTCTGGGCTAAGCAACATCCAAATATGTCTCTACCTTTTCTTCATGGAGAGAGGGCAAAAGCATTTAGGATATTCTAAAATTTAGTTCCCACTGAGATTCTATTTTAACTATCATATCTTTATGGATGTCTTCCTCATAGTAACATAGAAGGAGGAATTATCAAGTGATTTGGTATTATAGTACTCATCCATAATATGTGGAAATTCTGAGCTTACTTATAGAAAATTAAACATTTGAAGCAAACAGGGAGAAGTTCATTGCTGTATAATTTATTTGATAAAAACTAGTCATAAAAGAAGATGTGGAAGTGTTTGTGATGTGTACAATTGGGCAGAAAGCTTTGATTCAAATTTAGCAATACTTGGATGTTGGGGGAAGTCGGAGTTCAGAGCCTCCCATCAGAGATGGGGCATGTATGGGAGGCATCTGAAAGTAAGTATATCCTACTTTAAACTCATGCCAAGGCAAATGCCTTTCTAACTGTGCCTATTGGAAACCTATGAAGAGTAGCAAAAATGAGAGATAATTTTACAATTTAGAAAATTCTCAGGAAATATCTATTATGTATATGCCTGTGTGTTTGTGGAGGGGGGAGGTAAAATTGGACTGCTAGGGTTGGAGTGGAGACAGTTGAAGTTCTTAATTTTGTAACGTAAAAATGTTGGAGATAGTATTCTGCCTTTCATTAGAGGAGAATACATAAGTTAAGTGGAGAGGTGATCCCTCTATGTATCAGCATTGGATTGGCAATTTAAATATAATTTTGAGTAAACTTGTCACATATCCTCAAGGATATGACTGAGCAGTAAGAAAGATAAAATTCTAAAGATGAAATTTGAAAATTGTATTTCAAGTGCTATGTAGAGGTATGTGCGGAATGTTGTAGGTGAGGACGTGAGAAAAATTCCAGGGAAGAGGTTAGGATAATGCTAAGACTCATAGAATGATTCTTTAGCCAAAGAAGGCAGAAATTTTTATTCTAGATGGGGTGAATAGCAAGGACAAAGTGAAAATAAAAGCACAGTGACAAGTCAAGACATAAAAAGGGAATCTGTCATCCTCCTGATGACCTTCTTCAGAAATTCAGTAGATTGATGACCAGGCTCTTGTCTGGTGTTTTGGTCACTCTTGGGGCTTCAAATGGCAGAAACATTTTAAAAAATATATAGCTACATCCCAAGAAAATCAACTCATTCCATTTATTTCTATGGATTTTCTAGGAGGGCTTGAAAATTGGTGCTTCCTTCCTCTCTGAGAGAAAATCATTTCCAGTCGGCTAACATTTATAAAGAAACCACCACTAATCATTCTATAATGCATGCTGACCTATTTTTCCAATATATATTCATTTCCAATATATATTCCAATGTATATTCAATATATACATTGCCCATGCTCTGCTGAATTCAAAAATAAGACTGGATCCCAACCCCTCATTTGACCTCCTAACTCTTAAGTGCTACATGGGATTATATCCAGCCATCCAGCAGCCATTTCCTCAATGTGGAACCTTCTTACTCTACCCTATTCCACCAACCTCCACCAAATACCCACATTCCCATTTCTTGCAACTGATGATCATAAGGAGAAGACATAATATTCGCTTTCTTTCTCACCAGGTTAGCCTGTAGTCTCCTGGCCATCCTGCCATTCCTTGCTCAGAAGCTTAATCATCATAACCCTAAATCTTATTTTTTGTTTGTTTTTTATTGTTGATTCTAAAAACAGAAAGAGAGGGGGAAGAGAGAGAGAAACATTAACATAAGAGAAAGCATTGATTGGCTCCCCACTCATCCATTCCCCCACCCCACAGGCATTCCATCAGGGATCGAACCACAACCTTAGTATGTGTCCTGAACAGGAATCAAACCCACCACCTTTGGTGTATGGGATGATTCTCCAACCAGCTGAGTCACACCACCAGGCTAGGTCTTATTTTCACAAAAGTCTATCCTTCAGAGTCATGCTTCTTGATTCACTTATTCATGAATTTATCATTTAAAGCATTTATTGATTCCCTTTACTATACCTCACACAGTTGTGGAGAATAGAAAAAACCAGTTCCTTACCCTCTTGTTATTCACATCTGTGCACCTGCAAACTGGGTCAGAAACAATACCTACATTGATAAAGGATATATTGGTGCATCTCCTTCCATATCGGCTTTTACCCTTTCGTTTTGTGTGTGAGATTATATACGTTCATAGATATAAGAACATGTAGGTAAAAATGTAGCTTCAGAGCTTATGAGTGTGCATCCTCTCTTCACCTTGTT
>NW_006295459.1:592199-596867 GCF_000327345.1 Myotis davidii | reverse complement strand
GCTGCCATGCAGGCCTTCCCAGAGGTAGTCAGGTTAGCATATGGCCTTTCTTTTGTCCACGGGGTGCATCTTTATTTGACCTGACTCAAACTCACTCACTGTGAATGACCTTTTCCCTGGGCTATTAGTCAAAACAATCAATAGAAATTGTTTAACATTGTAGCTTCTTTGAAGCTAACAAGAGACTGACCAAAAAAACTTAAAAGGCGAAATTGAGGAATGAATTGACCACACAGAGTTTTTCCAAGCTCTGAAATATTACTAAACTAGAAAGCCACACATATGTAAATGACTATGCATGGTTCCAGTGAAGTTCTGAGAAATCCTTAATTTGTCACCTCTGGCTAACCTGAGGCAATAATATTAAAATACGGAATGTGGCTCATTCTGCCAGAAAATATATGGCCAATTTAAAAAGTCATTTCACGTGCACAGTGGGGTTTATTGTTATGTTGCAGGTTGTATATTTTTAAATTTATTTTTTATTGTTGACAGCATTACAGATGACCCTCATTTTCCTCCCTTTGCCCCCTCCACCCTGCCCCCGTCCCACCCCAGGCTTTCACCACACTGTTGTCTGTGCCCATAGGATATGCATATAAGTTCTTTTACCATATTTTAGTAAGAAAACTACAGAAAAAAAATCTCTATGAATATAAATCAAAAGTTCTCAACAAAATACTAGCAAAACAAATCCAACAGCATATTAAAAAAGATTATGCAGCATGACCAAGTGTGATTTAGCCCAGGAAACCAGGTTTGTTCAAGATAAGAGAATCAGCACCAGAGGAATCCGGAAAGTAAAATCTTTGTTATGCAGTGCTGCTAGTTCAGGGGACTTTGATCCAAAGCCTGAACTGACAATGTGGGGAGGTTTTGATATATAGCTCTTCTTGTGGCGGGCCTCTTAGGGTGGACTTTGCAGCTCTGCCCAATTCAGTTAGAATGGGGAAGTAAGATTACTGTTTAACTAGATACTGAACTCAGTTGTAAGCTCCAAAAGTTGCCCCCTTATTTTTCGTCAAGGGTACATACCTCAGTTGCAGGCTCAATCTGGGCCCCAGGTCAGGGTGCCTGTAGGAGGCAACCAATCAATGTGTTTCTCTTGTGGCGAATGACCCAGGAGAAGGGAGAGCCAGCACCAGAGGAATCCGGAAAGTAAAATCTTTGTTATGCAGTGCTGCTAGTTCAGGGGACTTTGATCCAAAGCCTGAACTGACAATGTGGGGAGGTTTTGATATATAGCTCTTCTTGTGGCGGGCCTCTTAGGGTGGACTTTGCAGCTCTGCCCAATTCAGTTAGAATGGGGAAGTAAGATTACTGTTTGTTTGATTCTGGATCAAG
Organism: Myotis davidii; assembly: GCF_000327345.1. Lineage (NCBI taxonomy): Eukaryota > Metazoa > Chordata > Mammalia > Chiroptera > Vespertilionidae > Myotis > Myotis davidii. Next base: position 595,523 of record NW_006295459.1, on the reverse strand, counting down.
GACACGTACCTGGGTTGTGGTTTGCTCCCACCCCTGATCAGGCATGTGTAGGAGGCAACCAATCAATGTATCTCTCTCACATCAATGTTTCTCTCCCTCCCTTCCATTCACTCTAAAAATTAATGGAAAAAAATATTCTCAGGTGAGGAATAATAAAAAAATTATAAAGAATACACAAAAAGCTATTAGAGCTAATAAAAAAATTCAACAAAATTACACAATACAAGATCAACATACAGAAATTAGTTGTATTTCTACATACCAGAATGTGGGGAGGTTTTGATATATAGCTCTTCTTGTGGCGGGCCTCTTAGGGTGGACTTTGCAGCTCTGCCCAATTGAAAATTGAAAAAAACAATTTTATTTACAACAGCATCAAAAATAATAAAAAAATAATAAGATATTTGGGAATAAAGTTAACCAAGGAAGTGCAAGTTTTGAACACTAAAAGCTACAAAACACGGCTGAAGGAAATTTTAAAAGGCCTAAATAAATGGAAAATCATCCTGTATTCATGGATTAGAAGATTCAATGCTGTTGACAACTCTTCCTAAAGTGATCTATATACTCAATGCAATCCTTATCGTAATTCCAATGTCCTTTTCTGCAGAAAAGTGAAAGTTCATATGGAATATCAAGGGGCCCTGGATAACAAAACAACCTTGAAAATGAAAAATAAAGTTGGAGCACCAGCACTTCCTTATTTCAAAGCTTATTACAAAGCTACAGCATTCAAAAAAAAAAAAGTATACTGGCAAAGCAATAGGTTTTCAGTGAATGGAATAAGATTGGGACTTGAGAAATAAATCCATGTTATTACAAAGCTACAGCATTCAAAAAAAAAAAAAAGTATACTGGCAAAGCAATACGCTTTCAGTGAATGGAATAAGATTGTGACTTGAGAAATAAATCCATGCGCTTATGGTCAATTGATTTTTGACAAGGGTTTCATGACCTTTCAATGGGGAAAAGAATAGTATCCATTTATGGTCAATTGATTTTTGACAAGGGTGCCATGACCTTTCAATGGGGAAAAGAATAGAATCATCAAAATGGTGCTAGGGCACCTGTGTATCCACATAAAAAGAATAATGTTGGCCCTAGCTGGTTTAGCTCAGTGGATAGAGCATTGGCCTGCAGACCAAAGAGTCCCAGGTTTGATTCTGCTCAAGGGCATGTACCTTGGTTGCAGGCTTCTTCCTGGCCCAGGCTCTGATAGGTGGCGTGTGCAGGAGGTGACCAATCAGTACGTCTCATATTGATGTTTCTCTCTGTCTTTCCCTCTCTCTTCCACTCTCCCTAAAAATCAATGGGTGAGGATTAATAACAACAACAACAAAGAATGATGTTGGACACGTAACTCATGCCATTTACAAAAAGTAAGTCAAAATGGATCAAAGGCCTAAATATATTAACTGAAAAAATAAAACTCTTAGAATAAAACATAGGGGTAAGTCTTCATGAGTTCAAATTTGGCAATGATTTCTTATATTGGACAATAAAAGCAAAGCAATAAAAGAAACATACATAAATTGAACTTCATCAGAATTAAAGACTTTTGTGAATCAAATGACACTATCAAGAGAGTGTTAAGACAAAGATTGGGAGATAATTTGAAAATTGTACATCTGATAATAGTCACCAGAATAAAGAAATCTTACAATTTAACAAAGTAAAGACAAACAACTCAATCAACAAAAATGGGCAAAGAATTGAATAGACAGGTCTTTAAAGATGTACAAAAAGTCATCGTGCCCATAAAAAATATGCTTAACATCATTAGTTATTAGAGAAATATAAATTAAAAATTCATTTAGAAACCATTTGGCACCTAGTAAGATGGCTTTAAAAACCAGTGTTGGAGAGAATGTCCAAAAATGGGGCCCTCGTATACTGCTGATGGAAATGTGAATTGCTGTAGTCACTATGGGGAAAAAAATTAAGTATAGAATTACCACATGATTCAAAAATTCCACTTCTTGGTGTATATCCTAAAAGAATTGAAAATAGATGTTCAAACAAATATTTTACAAGAATGTTCACAGCAGCACTATTGACAATAGCCAAACTATGGAAACAACCCAAATGTCCACCAACTGACATAAAACAAAAATGATTTATCCTTATAATAGAATATTGATTGGCCATAAAAAGACAATGAAGTGCTGACATATGCTACAACAAAGATATAACTTAAAAACATTCTGCTAAGTGAAAGAAGCTAAGCACAAAAGGCCACATGTACGTGATTCCATTTATATGAAATATCCAGAATGAAATCATTGGCTAAAATCAGATTAGGGGTTTCCAGGGCCTGGAGAGAGAAAAGAATGAGAAGTGACTGCTTATGGGATTAGGATTTCCGTTTGGAGTGATGACAATATTATGAAAATAGATAGTGGTGATAATTGTACAATACTGTGAATGTACTAAATGTCACTGAATTGTAAATTTTAAAATGGCTAAAATGGTAAATTCTATGTTATGTATATTTTAACCACAATAAAAAGAAGTTGCTGGTTGTATAAATGACCAACAGAGCCCAAAGGGTTAGTCCAAGCAATCCACAGACTAAAAGAAAGATAAGGAAGAAGAAAGGAGAGAAAAAGATAAAATGTACCTGTTCTAACATTATGTGAAATAACTAGAAATTGACTAAGTAGCAGGCAGCAAGGTTCACTGAGATTTCCCTAGAGCCCTTCAGGGGTGCAATGGCCAAAGGGAATTTCTATTCATTTCATTTTAATTTCAATGCTTGAGAATTTAGTGCCTGGAGACTTCATTACAGATTCTTCCTCAATATATACACACAAAGACATTTTGTTAACATCTCTTAGGGTGTGTTGAGGTTCTATTCTAAAACATATATATGTAAGATTTTCAAGAACCAAATTTATAGCTGCTACATGACTCCCTAAGACAGAAACAAGAAACTTGGTAAGTACTTGTGATCAGTGAGTCTATGGGATGTGTGCTTAAGATTGGAATTTGGATTCACAGAAATTTTGTTAAGACCTACAGCAGTGGTTCTCAACCTTCCTAATGCCATGACCCTTTAATACAGTTCCTCATGTTGTGGTGACCCCCCAATTTCATTGTTACAAATTGAACATAATTAAAGCATAGTGATTAATCACAAAAATATGTAATTATATATGTGTTTTCCTATGGTCTTAGGCGACCCCTGTGAAAGGGTCGTTCGACCCCCAAAGGGGTCGCGACCCACAGGTTGAGAGCCGCTGACCTAGAGTATGCCCTACCTAGCCTGTTTTGCTCAGTGGATAAAGCGTTGCACTCCAGACCAAAGGATCCCAGGTTCAACTC
>NW_006295459.1:587335-591899 GCF_000327345.1 Myotis davidii | reverse complement strand
AGAATAATGAGTCTTTACTCCCTTATACTTTGACTGCACATATAAAAAAGGATACAATATGATGATCAGATGTTGGTCTCTCTCCATGCTTCATATTTCAAAGGGATTAATCTGAATTCAAAACCTTGATTATTATGAGACCTGAATTTGTGACTGAAGCCATCCATGGCTCAAGATGAGGCATGTGGTTAAAAGCATAGCCACAGCAATAGTAAAAAGTATATTTGGAACTAAATGAGTAGATGTGCAGTGAAGAAATTGGCATTGCCCAGAGAGTAGTCTTTTGGCCTTTCCTATTGGCTTTTAGGTAATATTGCCTATTTTAAATCCTTGTACCACACCCTTCCCTTATTTTTCTTTCTCCCTCCTTTCACTACTTCCACTAAAAAGTTTGCTAAGACAGGTCCTAATCAGTGTCATAAAGCCTAATTTCAAACTAATTTCAAATTTTGTTGGGGGGCGGGGGTGTTATTATTTTATTTTTTAGTAAATGTATTGGAGTGACATAGGCTAATAAGATTATGATTCTGCTGCTTATTTGTTTTGTAACCAATGGGGAATCAATTAACATCAAAATCTTTCTCTTTTATATACCAGATACCAAGAAGAATTTGTGCAGTAGAATTCTGGAAAGAAGTAAATGAGATAATATATGGAAATAGCAGTAAAAAAGATGTCTGAAAAATAATAGGTACATAATTAATTATATCTATTATTATTGTGGTGGTTGTTATTATTGCTATCAATTTTATATCTCCTATAGTATTTATTTCTTGAGGAAGAGGAGAGATAATGTATTTAATCTGAACCCATAATTTTAAAAGAGCCATATGTTAGCTTATCCGGTGCAGATGAGGAGCTATTCTGGGATTATTTATGGAGAACTGAAAAAAAGTGGAAAAAAATCAAAGGCCTGTAAAAAAGAAGGATCTCTTACCCTTTGAGACAGCATGGATGGATGTGGAGAATATTGTGCTAAGCAAAATAGGTCAGTCAGAGAAAGACAAGTATCGCATGATTTCACTTACATGTGGAATCTAAGGGACAAAATAAGTTGACTAACAAGGTAGCACCACAGACATGGAAGCATGAAACAGAATGATAGATCTCAGAGGGAAGGCAGGAAGGAGATGTGATACATTTACACAATGGAGCACTATGCAGCTGTAAAAAAGAAGGATGGCTCTGGGGAATTTTATGCTGTAAAATAAGCCAGTCCGAGAAAGATAAAAATCACAAGATCTCAATTACATGTGGAATCTAAGGAACAAAATAAATTGACTAACAAGATAGCACCACAGACATAGAAGCATGACACAGAATGACAGATCTCAGAGGGAAGGCAGGAAGGAAGGTGGGAAGAGATTAACCAAAGAATTTATAAGCATATATGCATAGCCCATGGGCACAGGCAATAGACAGGCGAAGGCCTGGAAGGGGGAGGTGGGTGGAGGGAGGCAAAGAGGGGGAAATGGGGGACACCTGTAATACTCTCAACAATAAAATAAATTTTAAAATAATTATATAGCTCATAGGTGTACAATTCTATAACATATCATCTGTATATTGTATTGTGTGTTCACCACCCCCAAATCAAGTGTCCTTCCATCACTATTTATCTCCCATTAACCCTCTTCTTCCTCTTCCACCCAACCTGTCCTCCTATAATCACCATACTGTTATCAGTCTCTATGGGTGGTTGTTGTTTTTACTTAATCCCTTTTATCAATGAGCCTCCAATCCCCTCTCCCTTCTGACAGCTGTCAGTCTGTTCTCTGTTATCAATGAGTCTGGGGATTTTTTGCTTGTTAGTTTATTTTTGTTGCTTAGATTACACATATAAATAAAATCATATGGTACTTACCTTTCTCTGACTGGCTTATTTCACTTAGCATAATGTTCTCCAGGTTTACCTATGCTGTCACAAATGTAAGATTTCCTTATTTTCTATGGCTGAGGCTTATTTCACTTAGCATAATGTTCTCCAGGTCCATCTATGCCGTCACAAATGTAAGATTGCCTTATTTTCTATGGCTGAGTAGTATTCTATTGTGTAAATGTACCACAGCTTTTTTTTTAGCTTTTTATTAAAGTTTTGAAGGTGAAATTTTATTTTTTATTTTTGTAGCTCTCCATTAACAGTGGGTGAATTGTCCAATAGGAACCAGCAACTGGTTTTTTTGTTTGTTTGTTTTTTTAAATCAGCCTGCAGAAGAATATCTTCTCCCAATGTCACTGAGTTGCACCCTTCTTCATTCCTGTTGCTGGGGATTCCAGGGTTGGAAATGGCACAAATCTGGCTTGGCTTTCCATTCTGTGTAGTGTATCTGATTGCTCTTGTTGGAAATATCATTATTCTGTTTGTTATCTGGACTGATCATAGCCTTCACCAACCCATGTTCTACTTTCTGGCCATGCTATCAATGATTGATTTAAGTTTCTCTACTGCTACCATCCCCAAGATACTGGGTATCTTTGGGTTCAGCCTTCAGGAGCTGTGCTTTGGGTGCTGTGTTCCTCAAGTCTTTTTTATTCACTTTTTTTACAGTCATGGAGAACATTGTACTTCTTGCCATGGGTTTTGATCGCTATGTGGCTATTTGCAACCCCCTCAGATACAGCATGATCTTCACCAACAGAGTCATTGGTGTAATTGCTGTGGTTGTGGTTCTGAGAAGCTTATGCATGATTGTTCCCATCATTTTTCTCCTTCTGAGGCTGCCTTACTGTGGACATAGAATCATCCCTCACCTATTGTGAGTACATGACAGTGGCACATCTGGCTTGTGCCAGTATTAGTGCCCATGTCTACTACGGTCTTGGGAATATTTCTATCTTGTTTCTGGATGTGCTTCTGATCATCGTCTCCTATGTAAGGATCCTATACACTGTCTTCCACCTCCCTTCCCAGGATGCCCGATTATAGGCTCTAAATACTTGCAGCTCCCATATCTGTATCATCTTAGCCTTCTTTGGTCCAGCTCTCTTGTCCTTCCTCACTCACCGCTTTGGTCACAGTATTACACAGTATATCATTATCCTTCTAGCTAATCTCTATGTAGTCATCCCTCCTGCCCTCAACCCAGTCATTTATGGGATCAGAACCAAGCAGATCCAGAATTGGATACAGAGTATTTTTGTTAAAAAAAAATAATAACAAATGAGATGTAACTGATTCCAGTTATGAAAGTATAAAGTCTGAGAAGACTGAAATTTGTAAAAAAAATTTAATAAATAAATTTCTTTCACCAAAATTAACTGTGAGATATATATATATTTGGCTGCAATTGTTGGAAGCATGTGTGCCCAAGTGTTTACTAGCAATTAAATTCTTTATTGACTCTGGCATAGAATATGTCATATAAGAGTAAACTGTTAGGGAGAACTAACAGTTTCTGTTAAACCTATATGGATTTCTAGATCTCTTTAATAAGATTAGTAATAAGATTTATTTCATACAGATATTCAGCTAAAGATCATATGGCCAATGAAAAACGCAAAGTTTCTACAAATAATAAAGTACTACCTGAAAAGAAATATATACTTTTTGAGAGGGCACAGGCCGGGCTGAGGAGCCCCCCTCACCACCTCTGAGTGCACAAATTTTTGTGCACCGGGCCTCTAGTATATATATAATTGGCTGTAATTGTTGGAAGCATGTGTGCCCAAATGTTTACTAGCAATTAAATTCTTTATTGACTCTGGCATAGAATATGTCATATAAGAATAAACTTCAAGAAAAACTTTAATTCACTGAAGGGAGAACTAACAGTTTCTGTTAAAACTATATGGTTTTCTAGATCTCTTTAATAAGATTAGTAATAAGATTTATTTCATACAGATATTCAGCTAAAGATCATATGGCCAATGAAAAACGCAAAGTTTCTACAAATAATAAAGTACTACCTGAAAAGAAATATATACTTTTTACTGAAGTGTATGCAAGTCAAAGATGGGGATTAGGCTAGTTTTGTTTTGTTTTTTTCGTGTGTGTGTGTGTGTGTGTGTGTTTCCTTTCTATACTCTCAAGTTTCTGATTCTGTGAAGCTCTTCATAAATGACCATCATTTCATACTCTCATTCTTGAACTGGTAGAGTTAATATTGTGGTACCTGTGATGGCCCTTTTTTCTTGGCGTTTTTATTGACTCTGGCATAGAATATGTCATATAAGAATAAACTTCAAGAAAAACTTTAATTCACTGAAGGGAGAACTAACAGTTTCTGTTAAAACTATATGGTTTTTATTTTTTATTACAAAGGGTATTACATATGACATACACTCATTCTTGAACTGGTAGGTTTAATAGTGTGGTACCTGTGATGGCCCTTTTTTCTTGGCATTTAAAAATGCTTGTGGAATAAATAATGAAAATTATATGTGAAGTTAAATTGATGGTTATAAAAACTTGTGAACATATTAGTTTTTGTTTTGTTTTGTTAATCCTCACCCAAGGATATTTTTCCATTGACTTTTAGGGAGAGTGGAAGAGAGAGGGAAAAATAGAGAGAAACATCAATGCAAGAGAAACACATCGATTGGTTGCCTCCTGCACGGGCCCTGC
>NW_006295459.1:571549-586026 GCF_000327345.1 Myotis davidii | reverse complement strand
GTGGAGCCCCTCCTGGCTCCTCAATAGCGCTAAGGATGTCCGACTGCAGCTTAGGCCTGCTCCCCGCTGGCAAGTGGACATCCCCTCAGGGCCCCCGGGCTGCCAGAGGGATGTCTGACTGCCAACTTAGGCCCAATCCCCTGGGGAGCGGTCCTAAGCCAGCAGGTAGTCATCCCCCAAGGGGTCCCAGACTGTGAGAGGGCACAGGCCAGGCTGAGGGAACCCCCCCCCCAAGTGCACAAATTTTTGTGCACCGGGCCTCTAGTATATATATAATTGGCTGTAATTGTTGGAAGCATGTGTGCCCAAATGTTTACTAGCAATTAAATTCTTTATTGACTCTGGCATAGAATATGTCATATAAGAATAAACTTCAAGAAAAACTTTAATTCACTGAAGGGAGAACTAACAGTTTCTGTTAAAACTATATGGTTTTCTAGATCTCTTTAATAAGATTAGTAATAAGATTTATTTCATACAGATATTCAACTAAAGATCATATGGCCAATGAAAAATGCAAAAAGTTTCTACAAATAATAAAGTACTGCCTAAAAATAAATATATACTTTTATAAAATGCTTGTGGAATAAATAATGAAAATTATATGTGAAGTTAAATTGATGATTATAAAAACTTGTGAACATATTAGTTTTTGTTTTTGTTTTGTTAATCCTCACCCAAGGATGTTTTTCCATTGACTTTTAGGGAGAGTGGAGGAGAGAGGGAAAGACAGAGAGAAACATCAATGTGAGAGAAACACATCCAATGGTTGCCTCCTGCATGAGCCCTGACCAAGGCACAGGCTAGAGAGGAGCCTGCAATCGAGGTACATACCCTTGACCAGAATTGAACCTTTGGTCCACAGTCTGAAGCTCTTTCTATTGAGCCAAAATGGCTAGGCCTGAACATGTTAGTTTTTATTGTTTCTCCAGCCCATGTCCCCCCACAGAAACCAATATTTGGCAGCCATCCATGAACAAACAAATGCCTTTGTGGGAGCTCTGGGATCCAGGTAGGAGGTTGTAAAACCCAGGTAGAGCCCATGACTGCTTTGAGAAGGCAAGCCAATGGCAGATCAGCGTATGGTGTCCTACCTACATACTGAAGCAGTCCTGTCCCCTGTGAACTCGGCTCCAGTCCCATTGTATGAGGTCCTGTCACTAGCTGCTTCTGCAAAGGAGCCCAAGAGGAGCCTTGCCCATTTGTGTCTCTAATAAACACGCACACCAACCTCAGATCTGACTGTGATCCCTAAAGCAGTCCTATGACCTGATTCCAGTCCCAATCTACCACAGACCAGGGGCAGCTCTGCCCACATAGAGACCACCCCAGTGACTCAGTGGGAACACATTCAGTGACTCCGGGGAAGCCACAACTATAAGCAACCTTGTTAACAAGCCTGCCAACTGTGGTCCTGACTGCAAACTAGAAGATAGTCTTAAGACTTGGTTCCAACTCTATTCAACCATGATCTTACAGATAGTCCCATCAGTCCAGGGATCTAGCGGGAGAAGGACTCTACCTGCCAATGCCAGGCTAAAAACTGAAGGGGTGGGGGCTGGGGGTACCTGTTCCTTCAAATGCACATACCAACTTAAAGCTACAAAGAATCAGACAACATGACACCAACAAAGGTAACTAATAAAGTTCCAATGACTGGTCCTAAACAAGGGGAGATCCATAAACTATTTGACAAAGAGTTCAAAATAATCATCGTAAAGAAACTTAATACACTACAAGAAAAAAACAGACAATGAAATGCAGTCAGAAAAACAACATATGAACAAAATGAGAGGTCTAACAAAGGAATGGATATAAAAATAAGCCAAACAGAAATCCTGGAGCTTAAAAATATAATGACTAAACATAAAAATGCAATAAAGATAAAGAAAATGTGGTCTATATATGCAATTAAATATTATTCATCCTTTAGAAAGAAAACCATGCTATTGCAACATGAGGACATTATGCTAAGTGAAATGTCAGTTACGTAAAGACTAATACTGCATAATCTCTCCCATAGAGACCAAACTGATGGTTGCCAGAGGAGAGGAGAATTGGGGCTGGGTGAAAAAAGATGAAGGGATTTAAGAAGCACAAATTGGCAGTCATGAAATAGTAATGGAGATGTAAAGTACAGCATAGGGCATATAGTCAATAATATTGTAATAGCTTTGTATGGTGCTAGGTGAGTACTACACTTACTAGGGTATTACTTTATAAATTACATAAATGTCTAGCCACTATGCTGTATATTCAAAGCTAATATTACTAAACTGAAAAGTTGTTCATGTGGAAAGTAATATAATAATTAATAAAATAATAATACAAGAATGAACTTTTGTGTACTCACTACTTTTGCAAACGGTTTATAACATCAAAAATCAACTGTAATTTAAATTTTTTTAATTTAAAAAATCATATTGCATAATTAAGGTTTTATATGGAAACTTAAAAAAAAAAGCTAAACACACAGTAACAGAGTAGAATGGTAGTTACCAAAAGCTATGGAATGGGGGGAAGGGAAGATAAATAAAAAATTTAATTAATAAAATAATAATACAAGAATAAACTTTTGAATACTTACAGCTGTAAACCTACTTTTGCCAACCCTTTATAACATCAAAAATCAACTGCAATTTAAATTTTTTTAATTGAAAAAATCATATTGCATAATCAAGGTTTTATATGAAAACTTAAAAGAAAAGTTAAACACACAGTAACAGAGTAGAATGGTGGTTACCAAAGGCTATGGAATGGGGAGAAGGGAAGATAAATAAAAAATACAGTCAAAGGCACATACCTGGTTGCAGGTTTGATACCTAGCCCTGGTTGGGGTGAGTGCAGGAGGCAGCCAATCAATGTGTCTTTCTCACATTGATGTTTCTCTGTCTCCTCTTTCTCTCTTCCCCTCTCCCATTCACTCTATTTAAAAATCAATGGAAAAAATATCCTCAGGTGAAGATTAACAAAGAACAACAACAGCAGCAAAAAAAAGTTCTGAAAGTGGATGGTGGTTATGGTTGTACAACTGGAAATGAGCAATGGTTATTTCAGAAGTAGAATGTATTATCATCAAAGGCAGGGTAATGTTTTAAAGAGTCATGAAGTAGAATTAAAATTTAAAAGGGTTTTTTATTGTTGACACTATTACGGATGTCCCCCAATTCCTCCTTTACCCACCTCCAAGACTTTGACAACAATAGTGTTTGTACTTTACTATATAAAGCCTATTGTATGCAACAGAGAAATGGAGATCATAGGAAGGGATTTTAACAGATTACATAGTGTCAGAATTGGTTTTCGAAGATAAATGTTGGTACAGTGGAGATGATGTATACCATGAGGGAGTGATCAGAAACTAGGGAGCAAGCTTCTCATTAATCAAAAAGAGAACAATGAAATGAGAATACATCAGATGGAGCCAGAATTTCTTTGGGGATAGACAGCATTATCTTCTCTCTCATAACAACTCGAAATTGTCTGAATTTAGAAGATAAAAAATAAAAACTAGAAAAGGAAATGAAGGGGATAAAGATGTACAAATTTCCAGTTATAAAATAAATCATTGGGATGTAATTTACAGCATAAGGAATATCGTCAATACTATTGTAATAATTTTGTACAGTGACAGATGATTACTAGACTTATAGTGATTGCTTCATAAGGTATATAAATGTTGACTATGTTGTACACATGAAATTAATATAATATTGTATGTCAATTATAATTAAAAATAATTTTTAATAAAACTGACTGTCTAATGTATTCAATTGTCCCTCAGTCTTTTTCTATCTATACTTGGGAAAGCCATGATCTCTGACATGTCCTGGTACTAACAGGTCTCCTCCATCATTACCCAGGAAGGGAGACTCAAAGAAAACTCTAGATCTTGAGCTCTACCTGGATTCTGTTTTCTCATGAGAATGTGGAGTTTTCTTCACCTTCCTCCAAAAGATCTAAAACCCAGAAAAGCCCTACTCCAAAGATTCTATCTATTTATCATTAGTTAAAGGTTGGAAGAAGAATCTAGCTGGGTTGGAAGAAAGCTGATGCTGTTATCTACATGTTTGGACACTGTCAACAAACAGAGTTGCTACCACAAAGTTTAATGTGTCTATTTTGGGGATCTTCTTCATCTCTTGATAGTTGTAAGAATGCTCAATTGCATCAGGGTTTGCTTATTTGCATTAAACATTGCAGAAGAGTTGCTAAGGATAGTTACCCAAGAAGTCACACTTTGAAGTTTAATGGTATAAACTTAATATTTTCATAGCTTCTGAAGAGGGTAGAATCAGTATCATCCTCCATACAGATCCCTTTCCCTTCAGGATATGGCTCTAACAGCTCATGAGACCTCCCTTCCCCTGAGCTACAAAGCTATATCTGGTATGATGACGTTTTCTGCAGATGCAGCAGGGAGGAACAAATTGTTAGATGAACTTAATGACCCATGGGCCCATGTTTATGTCTGAAGGCTACAGGGATTCTGGGTCATGCCTAGACTTAGGGATATCGCCACTTCTCTATAAAGACTTTCTCCATGTGACAGGACAAACGTGGGACCCGGAGGCTTGCAGGGGCTCCAGTCACCATGTTTAAGCACCTGGGCTTATGCTGAGATATTGCTCAAAGTGAGGACTGGAAGAGGAAATAATAGAAAGGTAAGGATGCATGGGCAGGGGAGATGAAATGCTGCAGAGAAGAGTCAGTGGGGGAAAGAGCTAGTAGCTAAAGGAAAAATTACGACTTCAATGAATTCACTGTGGGTGGCCACTAACTGGGAAAAACCTCTAACTATTATCAATTGAGCTTTTGAAATGAACCTTGGGACTGAGCTCTTTGTCGAGGTGCATACCGAGAAAAAGATAAACTATTACATTGCCCTCCAGGAATGATCCTTGAGCTTATTGACCCCACTTCCTGCCATTGTTTGTGACACACAGCTGCAGCAGCAAGAAAACAAGCATTCTAACCCAAACTGTGAGAGGGTGGATGTCCTGTTGAATTTGAACCCCACTGTCAGAGTAGAGTACCCTTGGCCACTGCCCTGGAAATTCTCCTTAGCTAATAAAATGGCATGTGTTGAGAAATAGTCACCTTAAAGATGAGGATGACTCTGGACTGTATGTCTCTTGATGTTATCATCCTGTTTCCTCAGACTCTCCAAGTAAATTTCTACAAGCCCTCTGATTTATCAGCCTGGTTCCTCCCCTAAATACAAGCACATTGACAATTTTCTCTCCAGCTTCTTTGGATACCAGAAATGCTCTTTTTCTTCCTGTGTGGAATAGAGGATTTTAACTCCCTTGCCTGGGCATTTCTACTGTACAATAACTACCTGGCAAAGGTATATGCAACCACATACATAATAAAACTTCTCTCTCTCTCTCTCTCTCTCTCTCTCTCTCTCTCTCTCTCTCCTCTTCTCTATCTGCCCCCCTCTGATTTACACACACACTCACACAGCTCTCTCTCTCTCTCTCTCTCTCTCCTCCCCTCTGATTTACACACATACTCACACATGTATACACTCACATAAACACACACTTATACAAATACTGATTCTATTCAACAGCTAATTTCTAAAAAAAATTGGACATCATATCTTCATATGGCAGTTTGAGGGATGCTAAAATGAATATCTCCTGGTTCTTTGCCCCCAATTGCAACATTTCTGCTAGTAGACAATAAGTAAATATATAAATGAAGTCATGTCATGTTAGATGCTGCAGAGTTGTACAAAATCCTAGAGACACACAAAATTACAATAATTTTCTTTATTACGGGAATTGAGGAAGATTCACAAAATTGTAATTTCAGTGTCACTTAAATTTGCTAGATATTTGATCTATTCATACCCAAATATAGGCATAATTTCAGGACATAGATATGATTTTTATATGTTAATTATTGGTGTTATAGGTTGTAATAAAGATGGACATGATTTAATTGATAAGCCAAGGGTAATTTACTGGAAGAACATCAGGGAATCACAGAATAAACAGAAGTCTGGAAATATGGGATTAAAAGCCAAGCCATTCCATAAGATTAGGAAGCATCAAAAATAGTAACCTCCTTTATGTTGTATGAATACATCATATCCATGAGGTAAATCCCTACTTTATATTATATCAAAACACAGACAATGGTATAAGTCAATTGTTCTCATTTTAACTTAGGATTCATTTTTTAAATATATTTTTGTTGTTGATAGTATTATAGTTATCTCCTATTCCCCTCTCTCCCCCTATAGACTTAGGGGTTTTTAACACACCCTGTCTTTGAAAACCACTGTGTATAGTACTTTCCAAAAAGTAACCAAATGGACACTTTTAAAAAGGAATGAAAGGAAATGTAAGTATACCCTACTTTTTGAAATATTCACAATTCCTTCAATATCTCAGATATTAGAAAAAATAAAGCCATGGACATATTGCCTATAATGTATATTGAGAAAATTGATCAACTATACTCTGGGGAAAAGAAGAGAATCTCTAATGTTTGTAAATTAATTGCTTCTACCATCCTTTCCAGCATACTGGTTAGAGGCCTTTTCATCTTTCCAGGATCTTGATAAGAAATTATCTTAAAGAAGTGAGATCCTACTCCATAATAGGAATTCAATGACACTTGCTAAGAAAATGTCTTCTTTCAATGATACCCAGTTCCATCCCCCCTTCTTTCTCCTGCTAGGAATATCAGGACTAGAAACTGTGCATATATGGATTGCTTTCCCATTCTTTATTGTGTACCTGATCGCCTTAGTGGGGAACATCACCGTTCTCTTTGTGATCAAGACGGAACATAGTCTCCACCAGCCCATGTTCTACTTCCTGGCTATGTTGTCTATGATTGACCTGGGTCTGTCCTCATCTACCATCCCCAAAATGCTGGGCATCTTCTGGTTCAACCTCCAAGAAATCAGCTTTGGTAGTTGCCTAGCTCAGATGTTCTTTATCCACATGTTTACAGGTATGGAGACAGTTCTACTGGTGGCCATGGCTTATGACCGCTTTGTTGCCATCTGCAACCCTCTCCAGTACACAATGATCCTCACCAATAAAACAATCGGCATCCTAGTCTCTGTTGTTGTTGGAAGAAATTTTCTCCTTGTGACTCCATTTGTGTTTCTCATTCTGAGGCTGCCCTTCTGTGGACATTACATCATCCCTCACACATACTGTGAGCACATGGGTCTTGCCAGGCTGGCCTGTGCACCCATCAAGATCAACATTATCTATGGGCTAATGGTGATTTCTAATATCATTGTAGATGTGATCCTGATTGCCTCTTCTTATGTGCTTATCCTTCAAGCTGTTTTCCGCCTTCCCTCTCAGGAAGCCCAGCTAAAGGCTCTCAATACCTGCGGTTCACATGTCTGTGTCATGCTGTGCTTTTACACACCGGCATTTTTTTCTTTTATGACACACCGCTTTGGTCAAAACATTCCACATTATATCCACATTCTTTTGGCTAATGTATACGTGGTTGTCCCACCTGCTCTTAACCCGGTCATTTATGGAATCAGGACCAAGCAAATTCGAGAGCGGGTTATAAAGATATTTGTACAGAAATAATATTTGTAAAGATTGGGGAAATATATCCACATACTACCTATCGTTAATCTGAGCATTGTATTAAATTTTCTATTATATTGGATTGTAGTGACCAGATTTTTCATTTTTATTGAAAGTGGTTTGGGATTGACAGATAGAGCAAAGCTACTTTTGCTGCCTACTCTGCCCACCCCACCCCCATGTAACTGCACAAACGGAAAAGGAAGATATTCAAGAGGCAGCAGTGTTTTGGGGGAGAGACTATCTGGTGGAAAAGGGTGTGAACTCTCCCCATTTCTCCATATGGCTTTTCTCTAGGTCAGTTTGGACCCTGAAGGAACACTGCCCTAATGAATAAATAGAATTTGGAAATGCTAGAAGCAAGATGATCTATATTGTTCTGAAAGCTATTGTAAGTAATTACAGTTTTATTGTAGCAGAATTGAAATGTCCAGAAATGACCTATTTTGGCAATAAAAAAATATAAAGAGATGGTTTATGAGACTAAACAGAAAAGGAAAAATGCTTGAACACTAGAAAGAATCTTTACGTAGTGATTGAACAACAATCAAATATATAATTATTTTTACCCATTAGTCTGTTTTCATTAATAAATTATTATATATCACATAGATCCATGAATTTTATAATACATTTTTTTAGTCAAATGGTCAGTGACCTCACAAAAATATTCGTCCCAGGCATAATATACAGTGGTAGTGGAGTGGGAAAAGACATGTAATGAATATAGAGCCACAGTTGTCTAATAATTATTCACCTTACTGTCTCTCTTTTTGTGCATAGAGTTCCCTTAGAAGAGATTTAAATTCCTTTTTATCCTGTTAGACAGTTATCTAAAATAATACGTATTTTTTAAAAATCATGTGGACAAATACACTTTAAAATCAAAACTAGCATGTTTTCCTTGGGAATTAAAATATTTTAAAAGATGGAAGAAAATAGTCATGTAATTGCCATCCATGTTCTATGTTTGTATTCCTAGATATTCTCACACAATTTTATTCTCTCTCTAGGGCCCAAAGTAGGATAAAGGGGGGAAAAACCAGTATGCCAGGAGTATTTTTATATGTTTTATAAGATTTATAGGTATTGAGGAAAATATTAGGGCCCAAAGTAGGATAAAGGGGGGAAAAACCGGTATGCCAGGAGTATTTTTATATATTTTATAAGATTTATAGGCATTGAGGAAAATATTGAGCTTTCTAAAGCTTTAACTGATAATGAAATTTAAAAACATTGATACAAAAATGTATAGCCAGATATATCAGATTTTGTAAAGAATCCTATATAATAAAAGGCTAATATGCAAATCGACCAAACTGCAAAACGACTGGTTGCTATGACATGCACTGACCACCAGGGGGGAGACGCTCAACACAGGAGCTGCCCCCTGCTGGTCAGTGCAACTCCCACAGAGGAAACACCACATAGCCAGAAGCTGGCTGAGTGCAGAAGCTGGCAAGTGCAGCGGCAGTGTTGGAAGCCTGTCCTGCCTCTGTGGCAGTTCTAAGGATGTCCAACTGCCATATGTCCGGGCCTGAACCTTCAGTCAGACATCCCCTGAGGGCTCCCACTGCAAGAGGGCACAGGCTGGGCTGAGGGGATTCCCCCCACCCTCCAGTTCATGAATTTCATGCACCAGGCCTCTAGTATTATAAATAATTAAGAAGAGGCATTAACGTTTTTTCTTTAAATTCATTTATTACAAAACAAATCAAGGCTCCCTGGAGAGAAGATGGTTATTAACTTTGGAGTTATATACATAAAAATATATATGTAAAATATCTTGAAAACTTAAGTTAGCTTTCCTGATAGCTCACATGAGATCTTCTGTTATTTGTTCAAGAATGTAGATGATTTGACCATTACATAAAATGCTAAAATGACAAACACTTGTATTGATTTAGCTTATATTCATTGAGCCTAATTAGTGTGTTATCTAACTCATGGGAAAAGCTTAGTAAATGTAGGTTGGGTCAAGGAATATTTGCTTGTCATATGAGCACTACTGACATCTAGTGGTGAAATTAAATACATTCTTAAACAAATTGTTTATATGAGCAATCTAGTGAACTAAAAAGTAGCTAGAGTTTTTCTATTCAAAATCAACACCAAAAAAACACATCTGTTTCATATAAGTAATAAAGGTGATATCCATTTTAATAATAGTTTGGATCTCTTTTTAAATGCTGCTGTTTTAGTTAAATGCATTATCTCACTTAATTGGGGCGGGGTGGTGGGGGGGGACATGTGAATTGTGTATGGTCATTTTCATTATCCTTTTGAATCTATAGGAGTAACATAAGCCTCAGAGAAGTTAAGATATGTGTTCAACATTGCTCAGCTATTATCACAGGGAAGATATTTGCTTATTTTTTAATTTATAATAAACAGTTGCTGGCTACTTTCTAGGCATTATCCTATTATATCACTAAAAACAATCCTGTTCTATCTAATAAAGAGGTAATATGCAAATTGACCATCACTCCAACACACAAGATGGCTGCCCCCATGTGGTCAAAGTTGGCCACCCCCATGTGAACACAAGCTGGCCAGCAGGGGAGGGCAGTTGGGAGGGACCAGGCCTGAAAAAGAGGGCAGTTGGAGGTGACCAGGCCTGCAGGGAGGGACAGTTAGGGGCAACCAGGCTGGCAGTGGAGGGCAGTTGGGGGCAATTGGGCCAGCAGGGGAGCAGTTAGGCGTCGATCAGGCTGGCAGGGGAGTGGTTAGGGGGTGATCAGGCTCGCAGGCAGAAGTGGTTAGGGCCAATCAGGCAGGCAGGCAGGTGAGCAGTCCTGGATTGTGAGAGGGATGTCCCAGATTGGAGAGGGTGCAGGCTGGGCTGAGGGACACACACACACACACACACACACACACACCCACGCAGGAATTTCATGCACCGGGCCTCTAGTAAGTCAATATAATTTTTCTCATTTTTCCTGTAAGAAAATCAAGGCTTCAAATGGCAAATTAAATTGGCCAAGGTCTCAGAACAAATAAGTGGACAAAAAATTCATGTTCTTAGTATGTATGATAAGCTGGTTTTCCTTTGTGTAATTATATTTATCTTCATGTTTTTATTAATATTATACATAATATTCAAAGCACTATATTCTCACAACAAATTATCTAATGCAATTCTTAAAACAGGGATAGCTCAGGATTTGGAAACTTACATTAGAATTTTGGCTCTGCCATTTACTGAGTGTACATATATTTCTGAGGAGATAGTGGGGTTTTTCTATGGTGCTCTTGCCCTGTGTTCACTGCCTGCCTTTCATAAGTAGCTATTCAGGTGGTACCATAGTGACTAGACTCCTGGAACTTATTTGGGGAGGATACTTGCGGCAGGATGCAAATTCTATGCCTGCCTTTCATAAGTAGCTATTCAGGTGGTGCCATAGTGAAGTTTAAAGTATTGGCTATTATGCCTCTGACTGATTAGACTCCTGGGACTTATTTGGGGAGGATACTTGCTGCAGAATGCAAATTCCAAATCATCTATAACCAGAAGGTATCTCTGACCAGAATCATAGAGCTTGATCCTCAGAGATATGGAAATTTTCTGCCCAGGGACACAACCCACTGTGTGGAGATCCTTCCCAAGGGACTAGAGTTCAGTATAACTCCTTGGCCCTGGCTGTTGAGAATGCAGTCACATTCAGGTTGCAGTCTGTGGCATCCGATTGCAGTTCTTCGCAAACGATTTCTCAGATGCTAGGCAGAGGTAAGTGAGTCAGCTCCTGGTTATGCTGAAAGAGGGTTCACAGTGAAAGTAACTAAAGTGATTTGTGTGAGTGATGGAGCTCCTGTGAATTGGCCAGAGTATTTAGATAGAGCCATCTCCAAGCAATGTAGCCAAAGAGAAAGGAGTTATGTTGACAATAACTGGATTTATCACCGCATGTCATTTGCTAACATAGAAGCCCACAGTAAAACACAATAAACAGCTATCAACAAACCCAGGAACATCCATGGAGATACAGATATATGAATAAAGAATGTTGTTTTCAAACACGAGGGAGAATACCAATGCTTACTCTTATTAGCTAACACAAATGAGGCCTTTTCTTCCCTGCTTATTTCTATTTTGTCACCTCAGAGGAGAACTTCTCACACTGGGCACAGTCATCCCAGTAGGAGGAAGTTACAGTATGTTTAGAAATGGAACATAGAGGGTTGAGAGATGGGAAGACTGAGCACCTGGAGAAAGAGCTTATCCATTTTTGCTACAAAGAATAGAAACTAGTCCCTAGTAGAAGATCAGTTTACTCCAAGAATTGAGTGTCTGAAAGGAAAGAGAGAGGTTCAGAAAGGGAGAGGAAGATAGAGCCTTAGAGATTTATGGTAAAGGTAAACTTAGAAAATATACATGAAAGAGTTTATTAAACATTAAAAAATGACTAAACCAAGAAAAGGTAAAGATGACTACATCAACCATGGCCATCGTAATGATAGTGGTGGTCACAGAGAGAATGACCTAGGTAGACAATACATTTTGCCAAGGACAACAAGCTTATTGACCAGAAGAATTCTGAATTTGTAGTATATTTAGAATACCAAAACACCTTTTTAAACATTTCCCTGTGAGGACTATTAGAAAATGAAAGAGTTACTATGTGTGAGACCAAGAAGCAAAATACTAGCATACTCTATAAATATTTGTCATATATATTAAAGATTAATAACTGGAAACTTCTATAATATAACAGATGAGGGCAGAGAGTGGTAGTGGTGGTAAGTTTGTAGATGATCCTAAATATAGAAGGAATAAAATGCAAGTAATTGGAAGCAATAACAATATAAAAAATTGAGACATGTTAATAACCTCCACCCTCCCTGCCCACCTAAGTGCCACCACAAGGAATTAACAGAGGACTTCTCAAACTATGTAGAAGTCCTTACTCCCCCTACCTACTTCTGCACAGAGCCCCCTGGTAAAGGCCAACTTAGAAAATATACGTGGAAGAATTGGTTGTTGCCCAGCCAGCATGACTCAGTGGTTGCGTGTCAACCTATAAACCAAGAGGTCACAGTTTGATTCCCGGTCAGGGGAATGCCCCAGTTGTGGGCTCAAACCTCAGTGTGGGGCATGCAGGAGACAGCTGATCAATGATTCCTTCTTATCACTGATGTTTCTATCTCTCTCTTCCTCTCCCTTCCTCTCTGAAATCAATTAAAAAGTATATATTTTTTTTAAATATATTTTATTGATTTTTTACAGAGGGGAAGGGAGAGAGATAGAGAGTCAGAAACATCGATGGGAGAGAAACATCGATCAGCTGCCTCCTGCACATCCCCCACTGGGGATGTGCCCGCAACCCAGATACATGCCCTTGACCGGAATTGAACCTGGGACCTTTCAGTCCGCAGGCCGACGCTCTATCCACTGAGCCAAGCCGGTTTCGGCTAAAAAGTATATTTTAAAAAGAAGAAAATATACATGGACAAGCTTATTAAACATAAAAAAGCTTAGGGTGTCAATCACTACTACTCAACCACATCTTATTAATGGGGAAAAGGTAAGTCTACAGTTGTTCAAATGGAAAATAATACAATAATTCATAAATAATAATACAAGAATAAACTGTTCTGCGTACTCACAACAGTAAACCTACTGTTGCCCCACTTTGTATTGATCAGTCACATGTTTTCCGAAGGAAAAGCACTGAGGTCCATTGGTGAAGAGGAAATAATTATAGAAAAAGTTATATAAAATATTATAAACATCTTAATTAACACATTACATGTGAAGGGGAAGAAAAATAGGTTTGGTAGCTATTTCTGAAAACTAATGCTATTAAACACTTAGAAAGTTGACCTGCTCCAAGCAGTCACTAACAACATGATACAAGATAACAGTGTCTTCAACCTGGACACCAGTGATAACCTAACTGATCTGATTACAAATGTACTTGCTGCCTTTAATAATTTTTGACAGTGCAGCCAGAGTGATATTTTTGAAATTCAAATTCAATCATGCTACACTGCAGCTTAAAATCCCTGTTTCTTCCCATTGTTTCTAGGATGAAGACAAAACTCATTAAAATCAACCACATGGACCTATATAATCCCATTACACAGGCTCTGCATCCTCTGTTCCTATGAACTAGAAATATTTTCTCTGCTCAATTCCCTCTTCCACTTCTTAGTGAATTCTCGTCCATCAGTTATCAGTGTAGTTAACACTTCCTCAGGAAAGCATACCCCAGGAACTAAGACTTTGGAGTTCTAGGAGAAATTGCTGTTTTGCTCTAATTATATAATAGTCTCCTAACATGTCTAAATGTTTTAATTCAATTCCTTAACTCAGATCCAAACACCAACTATCCAGTCCTTCACTTTTACTGGGTTCTCTCCCACACAGATTTTTTAAAAATTTTTCATACTTTGCAAGAATATGTCATTGCCTTGAACCACTAGACCAGCTGAGTCATTGTCTCTACCTCAATTCCAGTCCAGTGATATTTTACACACACGTGCACACACACACACACACACACCATCATATTTATGCTTAACTTCCTGATTAACAGATATGATTGACAACAGATATTTGTGAATTTAATGCAATACACAGATTTTTCCTTAGAGACTGAAAGGAAGAAAGACATGAGAAGTGCAGAGTTGTATTTGAATATTTTCTGCATGGTTTTCCACGTAGGTGAAGCAAATACTTTGAAGTGAGAGTGTCTTTTTAACTGTGGCCCCTATTCCCTCTCTAGGTCTCCTCTGCTGGATTATGGAATTAAAGAATGGCTTTTCTGTTTCTCCAGAAAATAGGCATCATGCTATAAAGGAGGTTAGGTTTTCTCACTGGAAGACAGAAAACTCCTGCAAGAAATGTGTCTGTAACCAATTTGCACCGACTTGCTGCATACCAACAATACCCAGTTC
>NW_006295459.1:552879-571507 GCF_000327345.1 Myotis davidii | reverse complement strand
TCCGGGGCTGGAAGATGTGCACATCTGGATTGGCTTCCCCTTCTTTGCAGTGTATCTAATAGCCCTCCTGGGGAACATCACTATTCTCTTTGTGATCCAGACTGAACGCAGCCTCCACCAACCCATGTTTTACTTCTTGGCCATGTTGGCCTGCACTGATCTTGGCTTGTCCACAGCCACCATCCCCAAGATGCTGGGTATTTTCTGGTTCAACCTCAGGGACATTGTATTTGGTGCTTGCGTCACACAAATGTACACTATCCATATATGCACTGGCCTGGAGTCCGTGGTGCTGACGGTCATGGCCATAGATCGCTATATTGCCATCTGCAACCCCCTCAGATATAGCTTAATCCTCACCAATAAGGTGATAGCCATCCTAGGCCTATTCATCATAGTCAGGACTTTGGTGTTTGTGACTCCTTTCATATTTCTCATCCTGAGATTGCCATTCTGTGGTGTGCGCATTATCCCTCACACCTATTGTGAACACATGGGCTTAGCAAAATTGGCTTGTGCCAGTATTAGGGTCAATGTTATCTATGGCTTGATTGCTTTCTCAGTGGGATACATTGACCTTTCTGTAATTGGATTTTCCTATGTTCAAATCCTCCGAGCAGTCTTCCATCTCCCATCCTGGGATGCCCGGCACAAGGCTCTCAGCACATGTGGCTCCCATGTCTGTGTCATGTTAGCGTTCTACCTGCCAGCCCTTTTCTCCTTCATGACACATCGCTTTGGTCATAATATCCCTCATTACATCCACATACTTCTCGCCAATCTGTACGTAATTATTCCTCCTGCTCTCAACCCTATAATCTATGGGGTTAGAACAAAACAGATAAGAGAGCGTGTGCTAAGGATGTTTAACCCTAAAAGTTATTGACACTGCCCTGGCCAGTGTGTCTAAGTGGTTAGAGTGTCAGCCCATGCAAGGAAAGGTCTCAGGTTTGATTCCTGGTCAAGGGCACGTACTTGGGTTTCAGCTTTACTTCCTGCCTCTGGTCTGAACAGGTGCCGGAGGCAACCAGTTGATGTGTCTCTCTCACATCAATGTTTCTCCATTGGAAAAAAAAAATTGTTTTTTAGAGACAGTGAAGAGGAGGGAGGAGGGGTGCACAGACAAAGAGAAACATGAATGTCAGAAAGACATATCAACTAGTTGCCTTCCTTTTGCACCCCAACTGGGGCTGGGGATCGAGCCTGCAACCTAGGTACATGCCCTTGACTGGGAATCAAACCCGTGACCCTTTGGTCCTTGGGCTGACATTCTAACCACTGAACAAAACCAACCAGGACACAATGTTACAATGTTTTTTTCTCTCTCTCTCTCTCTCTCTCTCTCTCTCTCTCTCTCTCTCTCTCTCCTCTCTCTTCCCCTCTCTCTGGCCTTTCCTCCCTTCTTCCCTTCCACTTTCTGAAAAGCAATGGGGGGAAAAATCCTCAGGGAGGATTAACAAAAAAAGAAAAAAGAAATAATAAGTTATTGACATTGAGTCCCACAAGGATCTTCCACAATAGTTCATTAAAACAATCATGAGATCAAAACAGAAGAAAACAATGAAAATATTTTTATTACACTCCTCTGGCATTCCCACACAAGCCAATCACATTACATTTCCTCCATTCCTCATAATTTGTACACCCCTTTGCAAGGCATAGCTAAAAAATTCCTAAACAATCTCACTACTTTGCCACAGAAAGGTACAAAAATTACCTCACATCTAAACCCACTGGTAGTACAAAACTTCTAAAGGAAGAAAAGCGTTTCCAAAAAGTCATGCCTTGAAATAACTGCTTTGAATAATTTCCCTTCACACAGAGATGCTCTTCGTTCACATGTCAGAAGCTGAAATTCATGCCTTAAAAATGGTGTGCGATTTTGTGAAAACCCAGCAGAATACAATGGTAAAGAAATTAACCAGGAGTCATAAGACCCAGATTTAAATTCATGCTTTACCCTTGACTGAAACCTGAGAATTTCACATAAAGCTCTTTGAGCTCCAGTGTCCTTGCCAATAAAATGCTATAAAGCAATATTAACTTGTCACTGTGAACTCAAAAAAAAAAAAAACTGTTGTGAAAATTTGTGCACCTTGCAAACATTAAAAGATTTGGAAATAAACAAATGTATTTCTAGTGTGGTGGCTACTTCTAGTACATCTAGATTTAGTTTACCAAATCCAATCCTAGTGCAGTCAGTGGTACGAAGTAAGGTCTCCAGCTCCAGATTATCCCAGTGCTTGGGGCTCTTCATAGACTTGCAGCCTTTACCTTGGTCAGAGGGTCTTTCAGTCAGGAGTCTACAAAGCCGGAAGAGTTAATACAGCTCTACCTTGGCTTGAGGACTCAGTAGAACCCCATTCCCTTGTTAGGGTGAGTTTTAGGACAGACTGAAAGAGAGAGTGGCTACTCAGATTGCATAAAGTCATTCTCATTAGCGTATGGAAGCTAGATCAGATTTGATTTGGGGGGGGGTTTATTCTAGAAACTGAAAAATAAGAAATTGTCTTCTAATTGGTTGACACTCAAGGTAGGATGAGCAAGCAAGGGATATGCAGAGAATAGAGCTAAGGTGACAGTAATGTAAACCGAGAGGAAGTGAACTGAAGAAGTTATGCTTTGTATAAATATATAAAGAAAAATGGTGAAATCATTATTTTCTAAATAGAAAGTACAATATTGACACCAACAAGATTTCAAAATCTAAGCAAATCAAAACTATGAAGGAAGATGACAAAAAAAAAGTCTTTGCAGATTTTCCTCCAAGTAAGATGTGAAGCCATGATAACTTTGAGTGTTTCTTGTGAACTCTCTTACCATACTAAAAAATTTGCAAAGCTTTCAAAATCATTTTAGAAAATTTTCTGAACATTATTCTGTTCAGAAAATAGGGGGAAAGGGGGAAATACAGAAGAAAAAATTCAGAAGAAATAAAAATACAAATTTTTCTTTCCACATATAGAAATTCAGGTACAAAATTATAAATTTGACAAGCTAATTTGGCTATATATTTTTAAAATAATGTAATATATATAATTAGAAGAGTTTTTACTGAATGCCAAGTGCTTTATTTCTGTTCTTTTAATTTTCAAAATAATCCTAAAAGAGAGATACCCCTATTAATGTCAGTTTACATAAATGAAAATTGACTTCAAAGTGATAATTTTTTTCACTAATATTATGTAACAACTAAGAGTATCAGACTCTTTTTACATAGAATAATTACAGAGAAAAATAATGTTTCAGCATTAGAAAATACATAAATTAATGCATAAATGTTATACAGTAAACTCCATGAATTTTGAGGCTAGTGAAAAAATGTAAAATGTAAATTATTTTTTAAATTGTAGAACAAGATAAATATTCTGTTTTTTGTGTGTGTGTCTTTTGTTTGTTTGTTTTGTTTTGTTTTTGGCTAATCCTCACCTGAAGATATTTTCCCATTGATTTTTAGAGAGAATGGAAGGGAGGGAGAGAAACAGAGAGAGAGAAACATCAATATGAGAGAAATGTATTGTTTGGTTACCTCCTGCATGCACTCCAACAAGGGAACAGGGATTGGGGAACAGGGATTGAGCATACAACCCAAGTGTGTGCCCTTGACTGGAATCAAATCTGAGACCCTTAGTCTGCAGGCTGACTTTCT
The DNA here is from genome assembly GCF_000327345.1 of Myotis davidii. NCBI lineage: Eukaryota > Metazoa > Chordata > Mammalia > Chiroptera > Vespertilionidae > Myotis > Myotis davidii. The sequence goes on along the minus strand of NW_006295459.1, from coordinate 567,858 downwards.
ATCCACTAGGGCAAAATCCTGTTTATTAACATGGAACAATTCTTTTTTTAACTATATATTTTCTATTAAAATCAGAAATAAGTTAAGGTTTTTCCAATTAGCTTTTCAAAATTATACTAAATATTTCTTATAAAATCAAATTGATACAATAAAACTCAACTAATAAGTGAAGAAAACATTTATAAAACAAAGATGTATCATCATATTATTATTACTAGTGTAATTCTTTTTTTAATATATTTTTACTGATTTCAGAGAGGAAGGGAGAGGGAGAGAGGGAGAGATAGAAACATCATTGATGAGAGAGAATCATTGACCTGCTGCCTCTTACATGCCCCCTACTGGGGATCGAGCTCACAACCTGGGCATGTATCCTTGACTGGAATCAAACTCAGGACCCTCCAGTCCACAAGCCAATGCTCTATGCACTGAGCCAAACCAGCAAGAGCACTAGTGTAATTCTTGGTATAATTTAAGTTTTACTCTCCTTTTCTAAAGTGGCAAAAACCATTCTTTGATATACCATTCTGTCTAACCTGTAGTAAAGTGCTTTGAACAAAATAGGGTCATAATGTTAACTCAATGAAAATGTAAAAACAATTTTATTCTTTAAACACCCCTCTGTGAAAGGTTCAATATGAGAAAATTTCACTTCTGAGAGCTTATGCAGTTGTCCAAAGAGAACTAATCATGAAATGGTAGGACAAGGGTTCAAACTTAAGCCTCTAGTTGTCTCTTTGCTACATCCTATGATTTGAGAGTGGAGAGGGATTATTTATTTTTAAAAAGCTTGAGGACCAAGATATTTTGACCAATGTAAACTGCATGCTTTAGCAACATACTTTTATTGAATGACTATTGACTCATGTAATAGTTGTCTTCATTGAAATGTCAATCAACTTTATTTGATGCTACCAAAGTCTTTGATGCTTTATTCAGAACCTCTAAGTAACAAGATAGAGGTAGGGCAGAAGGGAAATTAGTGCACAGAGGGAATAGGATTACATTCCTTCTACATCTCTACCTGGAAGTTGTGAGTAGGAAAGTGTAAGACCTAGAACCAGACGCCAGCCACTTGCTCTCCTGTCTCCAGGATTCCTGTGTCCAAAGCACAAAAGATCCTAACTTTAGCCTGAATATTCCTCTCCTAACAATCATCTGGAGACCTTAACAGGAGAGACTATTTTCCAGGTCCTATTATGCATCAATTCAGAGTGATGGCTATACTAGTGGCAATTCCACTGTTTTCCCAAGGAATCAATGCTAAGTGTTACTCTGTGGAAAGTGATTACTGTTAACAGTTGCATTTTCTACAGCTCTCCAGAGGAAACAGAGTTTAGAACAACAACAACAAAAAGCCATAAAGGTAAAATGTAAACATTAGACCATGTGTGTAGACAAGGTCACTTCCGGGGATTTACTTGGGTCCAGACTAATGTTCCCATTTCAGGAGAAGAGCTCAGAGGGAAAGTGCTCCCTGCCCGCCTCAGTTGTCCTTTGAGAAGTATGCTCCTCTGATTGCTGGGGATGTTCCTCTATCATCTCCCTCTTCAGAGTTACAGGGCTGAGGATAGGTTATTCCAGTTCTCACATCTCCCACTGGGGATGTGCCCGCAACCCAGGTACATGCCCTTGACCGGAATCGAACCTGGGACCTCTCAGTCCGCAGGCCGACGCTCTATCCACTGAGCCAAACCGGTTTCGGCGGTTATTCCAGTTCTTACCCACAGGTCTATCCATATAAACTTTTCCTGAGGAGATCCTCATCACTCAACTTCCCCCATTCTTTTCCCAGAGTTTCTTCTTTATTTAGACTCCCCAAGAGCCTTTGAGCCCCCCTCCCTCCCTCTATGCACAATGCTGAATTCAGCTTTTTATAATATACTCTCTTGGGAAATAGACCAGAGACTCAGGGTACAGGTGCCTAACTAGGACACATGTCCTGTAAACAATGAGGAGGGAAGGAGCATCGTGGAGCGAGAGCCCATAAAAATAGCCTCTAGAGCCTTGGGAAGGGCCAGTCTCAGTGCTTTTTCCAAGAGCCAGAAAGAGCAGCTGTGCAGGCTTCTGAAGACGGTGAGCCTCAGGTTGGGATCAGGAACAGGATGATGAAGTTGATAGTGATGAAGGTAGAAACTGGTATGTACAGGAAATTGAATTCTCAATAGGATGCGGTAGAGATGACAAAGCTGCCAAGATGCTTAAATCCTGGTACGAGTATGAGTGGCACAAACTGACCTAAAGCTGTTATTTCATTCAGAGCTGAGGCTGAGTCATTCTGTGACAATAAAGAGTAGTTGTGCCCAGAACGTCTGTAGACTCAGACTCCCACCCACATCATGGCTAGGAGGTCAAGGCTCTGTGTCTGGTTGAGTCAGAATCTTCCTTTCTACATGAGCCTAAATTCATCTATGAGCCAAGGTGATCACTCTTTTTCTAGGAATTATAGCTGGGTTTGGATCTTCTGCTGTAATTTTGGTTAATTCCGTACTTTTCTGACATTTCCAGACAGCCAGTATCTTATGTCAGAGACCATGAATTTTTCATTAGCGCTTAGAACAAGGAACCACTTCAACAGCACCTTTATGAATGTCAGTCCATAGATACAAATTGATGGAATTTGAGCATTGAAATCAAAACAATGCTCAGATAGCCAGCAATCCTTCATTTCTCAGATCAGGAGGCTTCAGTTTCACTGAGTAGATACAGAGAGAGAGGGTAAAAATGGACACAGCTATTAAGAAATTTAAAAGGGACTCTAACACAAAGCAGAAATTGTATTACTACCCAAAAGAATATATGTGTACTATAGGAAGTCTGAAAGGGATATTTCTTCCCTGTATCAGTTCAAAGACCATCAGTGATATTCTTAACTCCAGTCTTTCTCTGCTCCCTCAACTTTTCTTACACTAAATTCTGTAGACCTCCCACCCCTCAAATACTTCCTTTCTTCTCCACTTGTAAGGTCTTTTTTCAGACTATAATCACTCCTTCTGTGGACTATGCATACCTTCTGTATGATTACCCTTTGTCTCATAGCACATCAACTCTCTGTTTCAAATCTTCTGTGGTTCCTTACAGTGTACATGACATCTACTGCTACCTGGTGGACCTCACATGGCTGAGTGTTTGATCATTGTCTCCTGACACTCTGGTCTCCTACCTCCTTGCCCCAAAGAACTAGGATCTACCAGCACCTACACCTCATCACTAATCATTACTAAATATCCATGTAGGTAGGCCTTTCTTCTCTTACCACTGTCTACAAGAATAGTTCTTTTCCCTCAGGTGAATGTTGCCTCTTTTTTCCTTTTCTTTTCTGATGCTCCCAGCTTGTTATGTCTCTGGATCTAATAGAACACAACAACGTCTTAAACTTAAATATCACTTATTTATTTCATAAATGAGAAAACTAGGCACCATGTGGTTTAAATGGATATTAGGGTCATAGGAGAATTTTAAGAGGAAGATTTGAAATGTTTCTGAGGCCAACTTTTTAACCATAGCTTTATTCATCTTTACTTCCATCCCTTTCCCACTGTTTGTCAGATCATCTTTATTAGAGCAACAACTATATTTCATTTTAAATGCTTTTTCTTCTATTAAGTTATTAGAAACTTTTTTCTAAATCCATGCTGTACATGATTATGCCTAACATTAAGACCAGATACAGAGAAGGCACTGACTATTTTCTGGCTTGTTCAATAGGTGGAGTCACTCTGAAGATCTAGAACTGAGGTTATTAGAAAGGAGAAGTCTTTTCAGAAAATGGGAGTATGCCATCTATTCTTTCTATATCTCTGATTCACACTGAGGGTCATTTCCCCAATCACATATGAAATTACAGGACAGATCTGATACATAATTGTTCCTACCACTGTTAGAACCCCAGAGCCATGTGTGTGTGTGTGTGTGTGTGTGTGTGTGTACACTGTATTTGGAAAGTCTGGGATATTCAAAATGAAAGTCCTTGGATCTTATGTTCTCTGACAGCTAGAGTTTGATATGTTTTCATTCACATTTCACTGTCCTAAAAGAGACTATCAGATGGGATGGGTGAGCAGTATCAGTAATCTCAACTATACTGATTATATGCTTCCTTCCTCCTGCCATGACTCCCAGTTTTTTTTTCCTTTTCCTTTGCTGTGCAGCCCTTAACTATTACCCTTCCTAGCACTTGGCCACCCTGCTCTTTGTTTAGCAGTGAGGAAAATAAGACAGTACCAACTGGATAAACAACTGGAACTAAAGCAGATAAGTAGACAGAACACAGATTCCATAGGCTAGGAATAGTGGATCCTTGCTCCAAGAAATCATATACAATTTTTAATATGATTTATTGATTTCAGAGAGATAAATGGAGAAAGAGAGATGGAAACATCGCTGATGAGAAAGAATCATTGATCAGCTGCCTCCTGCACTGGTGATTGAGCCCACAACCCAGGCATGTGCCCTGACCTGGAATCAAACCATGACCTCCTGGTTCATGTGTCAATACTCAACCACTGCGCAACACCAAACAGGCAATCAGACGATTTTTTTATTACCAGGTTAATGGATTTCTATGTAATCTTATATGACTATATCAACTCACTAACTAGCTTCCATTCTGCCTTTGGAAAACATCTCAGTGTGCCTCTCAATACTAACTGTCACCAGAGTTGGGTCCTTCTGAAGGATCTAAACCAGAGAAGACACTATTGAACCTTCACAAAGAGACACAAAAGCAAATAATCTAGCAAGAAAATTATAAATGCTATGCCTTTAAACTAAAATCCTCTTCCAAACTGAAAGAAATCACTCTCTTTGGTAGGAGTCAAGGGCTGCTCTACCTCTAGCCCAATATTTCCTAATGAGTGAAAATATAGACTCCCGATGTTGGGCTCTGTCCAGTTGTATGGAGTCAGATAACAGAGCTCCCCATACGACTATCTTTTCTACACTGTAGGAAGGAGGGCTTAGTTAAGTAATTGTTCTAGTTGAGTGTAAATCTTGTGTGGTGGCTAGAAGCATGAACACAAGAGTCAGATTCCCTGGTTCTTTACCACTACTGGCTCTCTGATTTAGTTCAGACTACTCTGCTCCCTCTTTCATTATCTGTGAAATTAGTATAATATTAATTACTCTTAAATGTTTTTAAATGATAGTGAGATTGTGAATATAAACATTCTGCACAATGCCTAGCACATGAAAATTTTTGAGTTAAATGTCCGTGACCTGGATTGATGATGATGATGATTTAAAAACTCTATTGGGACAGATTGAGAGCCCCAATGGAAACTGAGTTCTACTGCATCTTAGAGCATATACTTTCAATGGTGATATATTCTGTTCTCATTTTTAGGGACTCTGAATTTCTAGCTTGTACAGGATTTTTTTCATGACATCACCAAGCAACTACTCCACTGCTCCAGTCTCTGAATTCCTCCTCATCTGCTTCCCTAACTACCAGAGTTGGCAGCACTGGCTGTCTCTGCCCCTCAGCCTCCTCTTCCTTTTGGCCATGGGGGCCAACACCACCATCCTGATCACCATTCGGCTGGAGGCTTCACTGCACGAGCCCATGTACTATTTTCTCAGTCTCCTCTCTCTGCTGGACATGGTACTTTGCCTCACCGTCATCCCCAAAGTCCTGGCCATCTTTTGGTTTGACCTCAGGTCCATCAGCTTCTCTGCCTGCTTCCTCCAGATGTTTATCATGAATTGCTTCCTTGCCATGGAGTCCTGCACATTCATGGTCATGGCCTATGACCGCTATGTGGCCATCTGCCACCCACTACGGTACCCATCCATCATCACTGACCAATTTGTGGCTAAGGCTGCCGTATTTGTTGTGGCCTGAAATGCCATGTTTTTTCTTCCTGTCCCAATCCTTTCTTCTAAACTCAGATACTGTGCAGAGAACATCATCAAGAACTGCATCTGCACTAACCTGTCTGTGTCCAAACTCTCCTGTGATGACATCACCTTCAATCAACTTTACCAGCTTGTGACAGCCTGGACCTTACTGGGCTCTGACCTCATCCTTATTGTTCTCTCCTACTCCTTCATCCTGAAAGCTGTGCTAAGGATCAAGGCTGAGGGTGCTGCGGCCAAGGCCCTGAGCACATGTGGTTCCCACTTCATCCTCATCCTGTTCTTCAGCACCGTCCTGCTGGTTCTGGTCATCACTAACCTGGCCAGGAAGAGAATCCCCCCAGATGTCCCCATCCTGCTCAACATCCTGCACCACCTGATCCCCCCAGCTCTGAACCCCATTGTTTATGGCGTGAGAACCAAGGAGATCAAGCAGGGAATTCTAAAGCTCCTGAGGAATCTGTAAGAGATAAAAGGGATCAGGCCCATCTTTGGAATTGTCAATGAAAGTCAGGAATTATTTTTATGTTGGAAAGGAAATTTCACTTCTAGTCATGGAATGAGTTCTGATTCTTCTTTTTCTTAATATAAGAAACAATAGAAACATTCCTCTGTGGATTTTTAGTTCTTGTTGCTTCAAAGGAAACCTCCCTTTCCTGGATTTTTTGATTACTTGGGAAATATCCTAGATCGAATTCTTAACCAAGGTCTTGCTAAGCCTTAGCAAAGTGGAGCTGGTTTAGAGTGATCATGTTTGGCCACTCAAGAAACAAAGTCTATACATTGACTTTAAAAAGATCTGCCTGTCCCCTGATTTGCAAAGAACATTGATTCCTATCCAGTCTCCTGTTTCAGCCTGACAGAGTCCTACATGGCTTGTGTTGTAAAAGGTTGACTGGTCAATATATAGATGTTTACCTCAGAACTTTGGCTTTGGGGGTTGAATGCTTTACCCTGAACACCCCTGACTCTCTTCTTTGGCAACTGTGGCAGACATACTGTCTTCTGCCTTCTCAGATCCTTTTACTAGTAGACCCTGTAAGATTTTCCATCTGTACAATCTCTCTTTATTACTTATTGTTGCTTTGAAGAGTGAATAAACTAAGTATAAAAATTTTTGTTCAGTACCTTAAATGTATACACATTACTGTATATGTATAATACATAGACATAAATGAGTTCTTCTGATCCTTCTTTTTCTCCTCCACTTCCTCCATTACCTCCTTCTCATCCTTGTTTTTCTAATGACAGTTCTTTTCCTGTTGCCCTCCGAATGGGAGCAGATCATTATCTCATGCCCCATTTACCTTATGGTATAAGATATCCATGATATTTAGTGTTTCTCCATCCCTAGAGTCATTTTTATTACTAGTTTATTTTCTTGAGAAATCTTTTGCCTAAACAATAGGGTGCTCCATATAACAGTCAATTTAATATATTCTAGTCATATTCATTTCAGCCTAGGTGTGCCATGAGGCTTCCTACAAACATACCTTCTGGAGTTCCAAAAGACCGCCTCAAGTGATATGTGGCCATGACACCACATCGTACTCACATTCTTTGGGGCTATATGGCTTCCAGCGTCACTTATCCCAAAAAATTTCTCCACATCCCATTCTGTGTTACGGAGGGAGCAAAACAGGCTCTGACACACTAGTCAAGATAAAGCAATCTGCTTTTACCATGCTACACTTTGCATCTGTCTTAGTAAACTGTCTAATTGATTTATGACCACATAGTGTACAGATGTTTGGTTGCTTTGCAACCCCTACCCAGAGCAGTACAAAGGAATATTACTCTCAGTTTACCACTAAAATAACCAAAAAAAAATAAATGGAGCCCACAATACTGCATCACATATTTTCTTCAGATCCCATGGAGTCCTTTCTTTAGTCCAATTTTTATTTTTAGGATAGAAGAGCTTCTGACCTGGTGAAGGAAACAGACATACAAGTCCAGGAAGCGCAGAGTCCCAAACAGGATGAACCTAAAGAGGCCCACGCCAAGACACATCATAATTAAAATGCCAAAAGTTAAAGACAAAGAGAGAACTTTAAAATCAGCAGCAAGTAGCTTTTTACCTGCAAGGGAGCTCCCATAAGACTGTCAGATGATTTCTCAACATAAATTTTTCAGGCCAGAATGGATTGGAATGAATATTCAAAGTGATGAAAAGCAAGAACCTACAACTAAGATTACTGCACCCAGAAGAGCTATCATTTAGAATCCAAGACAGATAGTTTCCCAAATAAGAAAAAGCTAAAGGAATCCATTACCAACAAAACAGTATTACAAGAAATGTTAAAGGGTTTTCTTTAAGATGGGAGTGGGATTAGTTCAATGGATGAAAAAGGTGAGGGGATTAAGAAGTACAAACTAATAGTCACAGAATAGTCATGGGGATGTAAAGTGCAACATAGAGAATGTAGTCCATAATATTATAATAACTATATATGGTGTTAGGTAGGTACTAGATTTATGAGAGTGATAAGTTAGTAAGCTTTCTAATGTCTAATCACTGGATTGTACACCTTAAACTAATATAATAATTTATGCCAACTCTAATTAAAAAATAAAAATATTATTTAAAGTCAAAACAAATAATAAGTAAATAAATGTTTCACTTGTTTGTTCCTGTTTCTAATGAAGCTACTGCCCTGTGGGTAATAAGGGAAAATAATCCTATCTAATAATAGACAAACATGGTAATTGACTGTACCTTCACTATGCCTCCCATTGGTTACTCAGTGTGATATGCAAATTAACCCCCAACAAAGATGGCGGCTAATTTGCAAACTGCAGGCAGATCCTGCTGCGCTGCCCCACCTGGGGCTGGAGGCAGCCCAATCCCCAGCCGCTGGCCACCCCAGCACAGGATCTGGGCCTGCCATGAGCATGGCAGGATGGGCAGGTTGGGGGGCTGCACGATCTGAGCGGCCGCCTGCCCCAGCGTGGGATCCAGGCCTGCTGTATGCAGGGAAGGGTGGGTGGGGCGGGGGGCAACACGTTCCCGAGCTGCCACCCACCCCAGCGAGGGATCCGGGCCTGCTGTGTGGTGGGGGCAGGGCGGGCGGAACGAGCAGCAGCATGATCTGAGCTGCTTCCCGCCCCAGCATGGGATCTGGGCCTGCCATCTGGGACAGGGGGAGACGGGCAGGCACCATGGGATCCGGAGTGCCATCTGCCACCAGGGGAGCGGGCCTAAGCCAGCAGGTGGTTATCTCCCGAGGGGTTTGGGAGAGGGCATAGGTTGGGCTGAGGGACCCCCGCCCTCCCCCCTGCCAGTGCACAAATTTTTGTGCATGGGGCTTCTAGTCTATATTATAAAAACCCACTGGCCCTAATGCCATAACAACCAAAGACCAGCGTGTGTGGGCAGGGCTGTGAGCATGGCAAGGCCTTACGCTGGGCTTCTAGTGTTTCCATAATATGTTATACTTCATAGCCCATGAAATAACCCCAATTTAAGACTAATATTAAATCTTCATTTAAACATAAATTTTCTAAGAGTACACTTAATATCTAAAATACATTTCTGTGGGGGAGGCCAGGGGATAGTCAAGGGCGGGGGGGAAAAAAGACACATATGTAATACCCTTTGTAATACTTTAAGCAATAAAAAGAAATTTAAAAAAAAATAAAATAAAATACATTTCTGTTTATCCTAAGTCTAGAAATAGATGTTTCATTCAAACATATACACTATTTTTGTAGACCATCCCCCCTTCACCTTCCTGGCTCCTCTCAGCTCTCTCCCTGTTCTTCAATACTCCGATATTTAATTTTGTCTTCTGTGTTTTCTCTTTTCTTGCTGCTCTCTTCCCTCTTTTGCCCCATTCTCCCCTGCCCCCAGGAGTGAGCTTTATTCTTAAGGTTCAGATGGTCTTAGCTCTGTGGGCTACAGGTAGGGGAGAGACAGAGTTGAGCTCAGGGACCTGAAAATAGCCTCTGGGGCCTCTGAGGAACTGATGTAAGCTGTCATAAGTAGCAGCAGTACAGTACAGCCTCCTCGAGCTAGTAGGTCTGCTGTGGAGCCAGCAAAGTCATAATGATGGGAATGATGAGGAATGTAGCATTCCACATATACAATATAAGCTGGGAGTGGAAATAGGCCTCCCTTCCCCCAGCTGCCAGCACCAGCTCCCCTCTGGCACCCGGGCTTCCCACCAGCACCCAGGACCCAGGCTTCCCTCTGGCTGCTGGCAGGCACCTGAGACCCGAGCTTCCCTTGCAGCCCCAGCTTTATCCAGAAGGTCATCCAGAAGGATGTCCAGGCTAATTAGCATACTATGCTTTTATTATTATAAATTGTCTATGGCAACTGGAGACCAGGAGTCTATATTATTTTTTTTTCTATATGCTGCCATTGTTATTTCCCAAAACAGATTCTAAAATGTTGGGTATAGAGCATGTGATCAAAAATATTAGTGACTGATTTTTTTTTATTGATTAAGGTATTACATATGTGTCCTTATCCCCCCTGGTGTCTGTGTCCATTGGTTAGACTTATATGCGTGCATACAAGTCCTTTGATTGATCTCTCCCTCTTTCTCCCAACCTTCCCTCTGAGGTTTGACAGTCTGATTGATGCTTCTCTGTCTTTGGATCTGTTCTCATTCATCAATGTATGTTGTTCATGAGGAGTCTATATTCTTAACTGCAATTTGGCCACCCCTAGAGAAGATTACCCTAGAATTATCAGATGTGATAAGACAGTAATCACAGCTGCCTGATTACTCCCTCTTGGCTCTCTGGCTCATCCTGCCTTGTCTCCCAGTGTTCCTTCCTGCTTCTCTGGGTGGGATAGAATAGTTTTTTCATTGTTCTAGCAACCATGCTCCCCAGAAGACTCCATACTAGGTATAGAATTAATTGTTTATTTGTGGTTTCTCGATCCACTATAACCAACTGAAAACAAAGCAGATGAGTTCATAGGAATAGATTTATTTCTTTAAGGTAACTGGAATCTGGCTACAGATAAGTTTGTATGATCTGACTAACAGGATAGTTTTTATTTGGATTTATGTCTGAAAGTATAGTTCTTTTCTAATTCTGATTCTACCTTTTGAACCTCAGCTCTTTGGCCACTCTTTGTTAACAAAATCTAGTTTTGGTTCCCAAATATATCTTACGTAAAAGAATTATCTTCCTGTGAACACATTTGGAAATATCTGGACACTTTGGCATTCTTTACTGAATAGTGAAATTGATTCTTTAAGAAAAAAAAAGAAAAAACTCCCCTGGCTTAAGGAAGGAGTAGAAGAATAGTAGTATCTAGTCTGAGTCAAGGAAGTCAGGGTTGCTGGAAAGTCCTAGGCTCTGTGTCAATTAAACTGGGAGCACTGCATATGCTGATTATCTCTGTCTTAAAGAGGTATTAACAACCTGAATTTGAAAGATCACTTTGCTAAGAAATTTTTAAAGAAAACATGATCGAGACTATTGAAAAAGAAAATTTAAAAAACTATAATTTTGAGCTGATCCAGAAATAGAACTAAAAAAGGAATTCTCTATATAACCCAAGAGTCATAGATACCATATGCCTAACACCAAGAGAACACTCATACATTAAGCAAACTCAAAAGAAAAATGTTTAGTTTTCCAAAAGTCCAGACTGGTACTATCCATTAGACTAGCCACTAGCAGTATGTGACTACTGAGCACTTCAACTGTGGATTGTCAGAACTGAGATGCGTCAAATACACACCTGATTTTGAAGACATAGTAGAAAAATAAAAACAAAGAATATAAATTAGCTCTTTAACAGTGTTTACATTGATTACATGTTAAAGTGATAATATTTTGGATGTACTCAGTAAAACAACATATGTTATTAAAATTAATTTGCATGTTTCTATTTAATGTTTAAAATGTCTAATGGAAACTGAAGTTTTGTATGTGGCTCACACTGTATTTCTATTGAAAGTGCTGCTATAGATTATATGGAAAGTGATAATATCTTAGGCAAAACAGAAGAGCAAATTTGTTTTTTCTAACTTCCAAATCTTCAAATATTCACAATTACTTCTTGACTATAAGGCTCTCACTTTCCCAGAAAATAAAGGGAAGCTGATTCGTTGGGAACACTGCCACTGTTGACAAAAACTGGTTAAGATTGGACTGTCTCAGAGCATTAAAAACAAATAGTGTCATGGGGTATGTCAACCAGTGTTATCAGATAGGCTTCTCATGGCATCCATATAAAGGTTATCTATAAGTGTCTTGATTTTGTTCATAACCACTTATGATATTCTAGGCCTTGAACCCATGAGATCCTATTTAGTCAAGTTAGGATTGTGACTGACTGAGAGAGAATCCATGATGGAATCAGATGAAGACAGAAAGACGCTCTTATCCCTTACTCTTGGAATAGTCCTGTTGGACCAAAATTGATGACTTTTGAAAATTTTTTTTCTTATCTTGACTACTGGCTTAGAATATTAGGAAACTTTTTAATGTCTTCTCTATGGTCCTGTACAACTGATAATCCTAACTCTAATGAAGTCTTCAGATATTTTCTGGTAATGAACTAAGGCTTGATTTCTCCTTTGCCTATGATGTCCTCTCTTGGAGAAAAAACAGGGACAGACATATCTCTGGGGCAATGGCTTTTCTGCTCTGCATAAGGGATTTTATTTACAGAGACAGAAAAGGTAACAAGAGTTGTAATTCAGATTTCATGGTCCCATGACACGGCTTCACTACTGTGATTTTAGTAAAATGACTTTTATTGCCTTTGATTCTTCATCTACAAAATTGGAATAGCAATGGAATTGTCTTATAAAAAGGATGATCATGTAATTTATCAATCAAGTTCAGAAACTATTAAGAGTGAAAAGGGTATAAATAGCTATTTCACCAGTCAAATAAGGAATATAATCATCCTACTATCATACTACTTACAGGATTTTTAACAAAATTAATTGGTTTATATTTACCGAGGACTTAGATAGTACCAGACACTTAACTATGATTATTTTTCAATGGTTCTTTGGAATATTAATTCTTTTTTCATGGGTATTTATTATGTCTTACCCTTCAAGGTTTTCTAAAGTGTCGGTTTTGATCAGAATATTTTACATGGCATTGCCCAGCAACTACTCTACTGCTCCAGTCTCTGAATTCCTCCTCATCTGCTTCCCTAACTACCAGAGTTGGCAGCACTGGCTGTCTCTGCCCCTCAGCCTCCTCTTCCTTTTGGCCATGGGGGCCAATACCACCCTCCTGATCACCATCTGGCTGGAGGCCTCTCTTCATGAGCCCATGTACTACTTGCTCAGCCTCCTCTCTCTGCTGGACATGGTGCTTTGCCTCACCGTCATCCCCAAAGTCCTGGCCATGTTCTGGTTTGACAACAAATCTATTAGTTTCTCTGGATGCTTTCTCCAGATGTTCATCATGAATAGTTTCTTGACCATGGAGTCCTGCACATTCATGGTCATGGCCTATGACCGCTATGTGGCCATCTGCCACCCACTACGGTACCCATCCATCATCACTGACCAATTTGTGGCTAGGGCTGCCATATTTGTTGTGGCCCGGAATGGCATTCTTACCATGCCTATCCCAATCCTTTCTTCTAGACTCAGATACTGTGCAGAGAACATCATCAAGAACTGCATCTGCACTAACCTGTCTGTGTCCAAACTCTCCTGTGATGACATCACCTTCAACCGGCTCTATCAGTTTGTGACAGGCTGGACTTTACTGGGCTCTGACCTCATCCTTATTGTTCTCTCCTACTCCTTCATCTTGAGAGCTGTGCTAAGGATCAAGGCTGAGGGTGCTGCAGCCAAGGCCCTGAGCACATGTGGTTCCCACTTCATCCTCATCCTGTTCTTCAGCACCGTCCTGCTGGTTCTGGTCATCACTAACCTGGCCAGGAAGAGAATCCCCCCAGATGTCCCCATCCTGCTCAACATCCTGCACCACCTGATCCCCCCAGCTCTGAACCCCATTGTTTATGGCGTGAGAACCAAGGAGATCAAGCAGGGAATCCAGAAATTGCTGAGGAAGCTGTAAGAACATAAGTGAGATTTGACCTTGGAAACAGAAACTGATAATGGGGAATAATTTTCATGATGCATAGAAAAATATAAATGATTACTACAGAAACAAGCATGGATTTTTCTTTCTCTAATGTTTCATTTGAACCTGGGGATATCCATATTTTGACTCCTGTTTTCTATTTCACTGACTGTTTTTGCATTCTGGAGTTACCTAGAAGTTTCTCCTGGCCTCACTTATGTGAAAGGGACTTGTCAAACCATAATCACAGGAGCTTAATTAGAGTGCTATTGTTTTTTGAAATAAATAATAAATGGTAGTCTAATCACTTTCAATGCCTCTCAATCTCCTCAATTACTTAATATTTAGATATGTATTAGATCCCTTGATTCTACTTGAGATCTGATATACAGATCAAATTGGTTTTGTACCATTAATGGCTCTCTTGTGAACATATAGAAAGTTCACTCCAGAACTTGGATTCTTATAGTTGAGGGAATGCCATGCACCATCCATTGCCTCCTCTAGCCCTGTCAGATCCTATTTTTATACTAGTATTTATCCAATGACACTTCTCTGTTATTCTTTTCTTTTTTAAAAAATGTTTAAATAAATTTTAGGATCACTCAATTGTGTGTGTGTGTGTGTGTTTTAAGTGAGAGGTATTTTTGTTTCAGATGTGCTTTATCAACTTCTGAATTCATATGATCCTACCTGAATTTTCCATCAGATTTTAGGCATGATCCATCCACACTTTCTCCTGCTTATCTTAGATATATTTAAATTGACTTAGCCTATTTTCATTCCTGTTGTGTCAATCATTTCTGTGCTGATGCCAACATAGTTTCTTATGGCATCCAGACCTTTGGATTAGTGAGTTATTTGAATAAGGATATGTCTGTTTTACTCTTTGCAGTTCCCTTCCTGACCATGCCCTAAAAATGGTGGCGACTCAGATACTGAACCAATATTTCTTGAGATTAATTTACATTGGTAACTAGGCCCTTTTTTGAATACTGAGAACTTCATGTATGAGAATCATTTGAAAATGTCCTCAAATGTAGCTCATCTACGATAAAGTTAGCCATTCTTGGGGGGGCTTATAACATCATTTTT
>NW_006295459.1:536463-552499 GCF_000327345.1 Myotis davidii | reverse complement strand
AGTTCAATGCAATATTATATATTATAGAACCTAAAATTGCTTATCTTGGAATGAGATAACAAAGACTTTTATTGAAATCCACTGGTTAGATGTGTAATTTTTGACTCACCAATCTAGCTCTAGTTTTCTCATTAAAGAAGAATGATGCCCAATCATCATAAAGTGCTTATTTTAAATATAACATTTCTAGAATGCGACTAACATGCAAGTTGGGGTCATCCCATAAGTATAATGACCGTTGTCTTCTTAAAGGATCTCTTAGATACATCCTCCAAGTCCCTGAGAGATATTCTTTGCTATAACACATAATATATCTGTTTACATAACTCCCAGACATCTGAAGAGAAACTATAAGCTGATCAACTCTCACTTCCCCTTAGTTTAGATGCAGAAATCTCTCCTGTTTTACATTGGAAATGTGTATGTGCCTCACGGGAGGCCAGAGCTCCTGGGAACAGGATTCCCAAACCAATTCTTCATGTTTTTAACCACAGGAGAGTGGCTTTTATAGAGTCAGCATCTTCATAAAGTTGTCCAGTTGCTAAAGCCACAATAGAAGGCCAGTGAGAAATTGGGGAGTCACACATTGCCTGGAAGCAGTTGAATGATCAAACTGCTACTTGGAGCACTTTCTCTGTAAGTCTTTTGGGAATAGTACAGTGGAAAGTGAATTGTAAGTGAGACTGTAAGTTTGGTCTTCTACTTAATTCTTTGTTTATTTTAGAGAATGTTATTGCACCTTCATATATGAGTTTGTAAAGACCTTGAAAATCACTGACATAAAAAAAGCATGAGCCCATTAGAGCACAGGCAGCTAAGCTCACAGTAGTTGAGCTCTAGTCAGTCTCCAGCAGAACAGTTGACCAGCAAGTGTTCCTACTTTGAGCAATAGAGATATATTGTTAGTGTCTGGATTTGTGCCAACTGTTACAAAGAAAAATGAATTAAACCTTATCCTTGAACGTAATGAGCTTTGGTCTTCCTAGGAGAGGTGGTTAAGAACTATGGATCCAGTCGGAGGGATAAAACTACAAAAAAGGAACCTACAAACTTCCCAGATAGTCCATGTAAGGAAGATCACTTTTAAATTGGAACACTAGAGAGGCCAGACTGTGCTGAAATAACTACAGATCATGGGAGAAGGACCAGTTGGATGTCTGAATCTGAGCAGAGCTGTAGCCAGACCTGCTAAAATGTGGCAGCAGCCTTGAATTAGGGTCAATTTAAATCAGTGGTTAGGTCAGTTGTCACGGTTGGCTGTAGATCTGTCATTCTCAAAGTATTATTCCTGGAAAGGCAATATCACCATTACTGGGAATTTGTTAGAAGGACAACATTTTGGGCTTCCCCCTCAGATTTATGTACAAAATTGGTAAGTGGGGGTTATGTTCAGCAATCTGTGTTTCAACAAGAAATCCAGGTGATTTGATGCATACTCGCATTTGAGAACTGGTGGTCTAGATAAAAGATTTTAGGCTTCCCCCTCAGATGTATGTACAAAATTGGTAACTGGGGTTATGTTCAGTAATCTGTGTTTCAATAAGAAATCCAGGTGATTTGATGCATACCCGCATTTGAGAACTAGTGGTCTAGATAAAAGAAAGTCATGGTGAGAATGCCATACCATATATTTGAGAAAAAATAAAATAACTCTAAACCTTGATTAGGACATTTTTTGTGTGTCCAGGGGTGCCCCGACCAGATGTCCAAAACACCCATCTGTGAGAGATGACCTTCCCTCTGCTTCAGGGGAGAGCACAGCAGAACCTGGCAACTTCTTCACCAGCAGGATCCTGGATGGTTAAGGAGATACTCAAAGAGAGCTAAAGCTGCCGTCTGTGTAGCATCGTATCCTGAGGCATGTTTAAGGATTCCTTCAGTTCTCCCCTTGTCCTCAATCCCTCACGTCCTGATTTTCCCTCCTTTTCCAGGCAATTGCAGAGGAGGTTTTATTTGCTTAGGCGGTTACTTACTGAATATATATACAAATACAGAGACTGCATAGGTATCTTTTGTATTCATTGTTTTATCACAAGGTTACATTTTTCATCACTAAATTATTTTTTAATGCATACCCGCATTTGAGAACTAGTGGTCTAGATAAAAGAAAGTCATGGTGAGAATGCCATACCATATATTTGAGAAAAAATAAAATAACTCTAAACCTTGATTAGGGCATTTTTTGTGTGTCCAGGGGTGCCCCGACCAGATGTCCAAAACATCCATCTGTGAGAGATGACCTTCCCTCTGCTTCAGGGGAGAGCACAGCAGAACCTGGCAACTTCTTCACCATCAGGATCCTGGATGGTTAAGGAGATACTCAAAGAGAGCTAAAGCTGCCGTCTGTGTAGCATCGTATCCTGAGGCATGTTTAAGGATTCCTTCAGTTCTCCCCTTGTCCTCAACCCCTCACTTCCTGATTTTCCCTCCTTTTCCAGGCAATTGCAGAGGAGGTTTTATTTGCTTAGGCGATTACTTACTGAATATATATACAAATACAGAGCCTGCATAGGTATCTTTTGTATTTATTGTTTTATCACAAGGTTACATTTTTTCATCACTATATTATTTTTTATTTGATTCTGCTTTGTTCAGCTTTTTACTGAATGTTAAGCAAGAATGCTGAAGGTTTATAGTAGAGCAAGATATGGAGATGCTAGATTAAATTAGTCAAGGGTGTCGTGATACTTTCAAAATTCTGTCACTCCATGTTTCTGAACTATACTTATTGAATGCCTATTACGTCTCCAGGTACATTGTGTTTTCCTCTGTGCTATAATATAAAGATAAGATTCTATTGCTGGCAGATCAAGCACAGACTTTTTGCAAAACAATTAGGAAACACCAATGAGTATAGGAAACTTTTATCAATATTTGATAGCAGCATGATCAGAGAAACAATGGAGAGAAGAGGCATCTATGTATGTAAAAAAGAATAATAATTTTAAAATTGTAATAGGTGTAATTCTTGGTACAGATAGAATAGGACAAGCAGAAGTTAGTTATTTGAGGGCAAGAGAGTTGATTCTATAAGAAACATATGATATATACAAAAACACAAAGATGAGAGCAAGCAAAGTATGTTCAATAGGTGCCTGAATCTATGTGGGTGAGATAGGAACATACTTGAAGGGAGTTATTATTTATTCATAAAGTTATGAATACTCAGAAGATTGTTTAATATGGGGTGATGTGATACAATTTACATTGTAGAGAGATTTTATGCCAATAGAATTGTGAAGAAACTTTACAGTGTAGAATGGAGGCAAATAGATAAGAGGTTTTTAATGAAACAGTCAAACCCTAAATTCATGTGTCTTTTCTTTCAGCCAGTTCCAGGTCCACCTGCCAGTCATGGTATTATCTCTCAACAGCACAGGAACCCAGGTGACTGAGTTCCTGATGATGTGCCTGCCAGGAATGCAGGACACACAGCACTGGCTATCTGTAGCCCTGGCTCCCCTCCTGGTTTTGGCACTAGGTGCCAATTTTGTGTTATTACATATCAGGTCCTCTCTCAATGTCTGAATCAGTGATTTTCCAACTTCTGCCCTTCTTTTTACTTCCAGGGTGATTCTCCTTGACTGTGAATGACCCCACCTTTACATCCAAGGCCTCTAGAATTTACTTTCTAAGATGTGACTGGATGTATGCATATGTCATTTACTGATATAGGAAACATAGTTGGAAAAGGGTTCTTATGAATATGTAGAGGTTGGAGTCTTTAAATATAAATATTACCGGACTTAATGTCTTGTGATACATTTAGATGGGCAGATGTGTCAGCTGGAGTTTGGGTAAAAACTATAAAGATCAAGAGAAGACGGGCTATAAATAAACATTTTTAAATAAAAATCATGCTCTATAGATAAAGGGAAATGGTTGTAAATCAAGCTCTGGAGATGAGATTTGGATGCACAAAGAGGGTACTTGAAAACAGGATACTGTCCCAGAGGGGATTATGGGGCTGTTGCTTGGGGATATGGAAGGTTGAGGCCATCTGAGTGTTTTCCATGTTAGGTACCTCAGAGTGGGGATGGATGCACAGTTTTTGAGAATGATAATTCTGGCAGGTCCTGCTCATCTTCTGGTTCAACATGAAGCCCATCAGCTTTGCTGGCTGCTTCCTGCAGATGTTCATCATGAATACATTCCTTCCCATGGAGTCCTCCACCTTTCTAGTCATGGCCTATGACCGCTATGTAGCTATCTGCCACCCACTTCGCTACCCATCCCTCATCACTGAACAGTTTATCATTAATGCAGCCATTTTCATTGTCTTGCGAAATTTTCTGGCCACACTGCCCACACCTGTTCTGGCTGCCAGGCTCAACTACTGTGCCAGCAATGTGGTGGAGAACTGCATCTGTGCCAACATCTCTGTGGCAAAGCTTTCCTGTGGGGATATTTACCTAAATAAACTCTACCAGTTTGTGAGTGTTTGGTGCCTACTGGGTTCTGATCTGGTACTCATCTTACTATCCTACTGCTTCATCCTGAGGGCTGTGATGCGTCTGCAGTCAGGAGGTGCAGCCACCAAGGCCTTGAGTACTTGTGGTTCCCACCTCATTCTTATACTATTCTTCTATACATTGCTGCTGGTTTTCATCTTCACAAACAAGGCAGGAAAGAAGGTGCCCTCAGAGGTACCCATTCTTCTCAATGTCTTGCATCACCTTATTCCACCAGCCCTGAACCCCATTGTTTATGGAGTGCGAACCCAGGAAATCAAGCAAGGAATTACCAAGCTACTGAAGTACCACTATTGAGAGGTGAGAGTCAAAGATCAGGGATTATGGAATTTGGGGCATATATTAGTGATGGTTTCATCTGAATTCCATAAGAAACAATATGATATCCATGCTGCTACCCTCATCTTGAACTTAAACCTTTCTCAAGCACTATTACAATATTTACCCTCACTGCCCCAATGGGATATGCTTCAGCCATATAAAAGAAGAAAATCTTGCCACTTGCAACAATACTGATGGACCTTGTAGGCGTTTTGTTAGGTAAATTAAGTCAGGGAAAGACTAACACTGTATGATCTCACTTACATGTGGAATCTAAAACGCAAAGCAAAACAAAACAAAACGTGAGCTCACAGATACAGAGAACAGATTACAAGGATGGTTGCCAGAGGCAGGGGTAGGAGGTGGGCAAAATAGGAAAGGGGGTCAAAAGATATTAACTTTGAATTTTTAAAAAATTAGACATGGGGATGTAATGCACAGCATGGTACTGTATTACATATATCATAGTTGATAAGAACATAGAGCTTAAAAGTTCTCATCATAAGAAAAACAACTGTAACCATATGTGATGATGGATTTAACCAGTCTTATTGTGGTGAATATTTGACAACATATACAATTATCTAATCATTATGTTATACACCTGAAACTAAAATAATTTTACATGTCAATTGTACTTCAATAAAAAATAAGGATGTGAATACATTATGGTGTTACCAAATATTTAGTCAACAGAAAGAAAACTTAAAATCCCTAAAGGACCAAGCTGAATTTGCCTCACCCCACCCTGCTCTATCCCAGATCTTTAAATCCCTGGTAAAGTATATCAAAAAAGGTAATTGTTTTAGCTCTCCTTTATTTACAGCTACCCCAACAATATTCACTGTCCATTTGCTCAGATCTGCCTCCTGTGGCATCCAGCCTAGGAGTAATGCAGATGCAATTATTCAATCAAGCAATATTTGAAGAGAATGCTTTAGTGTTGAGCATTATTCCAATGAAACCCAAAATATAACATCTCTGTGTTGTATCATTCCCTCTCTAGTAACATTATGATGATAGGGTCTGACCTTAAAACGCCAGCCTCTTCTTTTGTAGGTCTCTAGTTTGTAGGATTTAGTCCTTGCTTTGGTTCTGACCTGCGTTCTCATTCTATTATCCTACATTAACCTCCATGTCTCTGCTAGTTCTAGGATGATAGTCATCTCTTTGCCACGGCCCTGGACCTCTCTCTTTGTCTCCCTGTGGCTGTTTCCCACCCACTACAGGAATGTCCATTACTTCTTGGGCTTCTGTTTGTTCTTGACTTGGGCCTCTGTACTTATTGCTCCATCTGGTTGGAAAGTCTTACTCTGTATGTTCAAATGATTAACTTCTCAGCATTAACATTTCAATTCAAAAATTACCTTTATTGAGTGTACGTTCCCAAATTTGCACCCAAAATGACTTTCTTCTGCTATTTCAGATCTCTCAAACACATTATGCCATCTCTTTTTCTTTTTTTATTTATTCATTTACCTATTTAATAATTACATTTCCCTTAAATCAAATTCACCTTAAAAGGTACCTGGATTGCAAGCAGCTTGTCTTTTTTGTTCATGATCTTATCCACAGTTCCTAGATCCTGACATATCTGGCACATATCAGGTGTTGAATATATATTAGATGTATTGGTCCAAAAAAAAATGGTTCCAAACTTTAGTGTGCACAGCCACTGCCACATCTGTGACCATACTGAAATATATTCTTAGGTCAATCTCCAGAGTTGGTTGGAATGTCCTCTAAGATAGCTGCTTGATGCACTTAACAGTGATAGGAGACAAGTCTTTGACATGCATAAAGCTAATTAACAAGACCTTTGAGATTCTAATCTTTTCACCCTGTTTTCAAATATTTTATATTCTGCATTCTCATTGTTTTCATGCAAAGAACTCAGAATTCACCCTAATTCTCTGGTTTCCTTTTCTCTTTGTGGTTAAGCAGACACAAATCAGAGAGATTTCATTTATTATTGTGATCATTTATTAAACATTTTAAACCAGTTAACTTGCTTTTTCTTTTTCTTTTTTTAATCTCACCCAAGAATATGTTTTTATTGATTTTAGAGAGAGAGAAAGAAACATCAGTATGAAAGAGAAACATCCACTGGTTGCCTCTCATATAAGCCCTGACTGGGAATCGAACCCAAAATCTTTTAGTGTATGGGACAATGCTGCAATCAATTGAGTCACCGGCAAGGGATAACTTGCTTTTCCTATCCATTTCCTGAGTTTTTCATCAATATCTGAGGAGAATATTAATTCATATAATATGTTGTGAGTGAAATACAGCCACTGTTGTTCTTTATTGAGTTTTTCACATAGAAATAGGACATAAAACTCTATAAGTAAGCCAGAATTTCTGTTCCCACATTTTAAAAATTAGTAGGCAAACAGTGAAGATATTTTAATAATACAAAAAAATTCAAAATTCAAAATTCTCTTTTAGTAAAAAAAAAAAAAGCTTTTTATAAATTCCTCAGCTCTGCAAAGTCATTTCATATGTTTCATTCTGTCATTTTATTTTTTAAAAAATCTGTGTTTGTTTTGAGATAAGTTGATGTGAATCAATATTAAGCCTCATAATTTTTAGAGCATTGATCAAAAGATGCTGGTAATACCATTTAGAAGTTGCAAGAATTATATTTTTTACAGTAGCAGTTGATTAAATTTGCTTTAGAAGTATATCATATGTTTATTTTGAGAATCCTTCTCATTGATATTTAATTAGAAATATGTTGAATTAAGAACTTCTTCTGAAATAGTATGGTTTGCAAGAGTGAGATTTTACTTGGCTACACTGGTCTGTAGCACAGAGAATGTATTGTATAAATGGAATTTGAACATAATAGTACTTGAAATTACTGTTCATTGTTAGGATGATGTAAATACGTTTTCATTTGCAAGCAGCTAATACTAGGAGTCCAACATTTATGTAAATAAAGACCATCGGATAAAGTTCAAGATTGATTTGTTTTCATTACTGGATGGAGGATTAAAGAAATTGACAAAGCATAGAACACTGTACCTTAAACAGATCAGTGGTTTTATTTAATATTTTAACTCAAGTTAAATGGCCTAGACTTTGGGAACTGTACTGATAGTAGACTTTGACACATTTTCTTTTTGGAGTCACAAGGCAGGAACCCATAATTTGGGGTGTAACAAGACTTTCCCTGAATGGAATTGATATTTCCCACATCAATAATCCTCAGAAACATGTGAATGTTTGAGTCTTCATCTTGTCAATCCTAAAGACAAAATGAAGACTCAAATAGCATAACTTAGTTTTTTCAGAGGGAAATGCTTTGTCTATTGGAGCCTCTTGGCTATTGGACCAAGGAGGAAACATACCTGGGCAGGTGAATACAGGCTTGGATCTATACATGATGTGAATGTATAAATGATCTTCCAAACATGCTTGAATTTTGGCCTGTGAACAAAATTATAAATTATAGTATTTGGAAGTTAACCTTGACACAATGTTCAAATTTCCCATTTAGTTTCACCGGTTATGAGACAATGTGGGAAGTATCTACACCCGTGTTTAAAGGGAAAAAGTATAGCTCAGATTGAAAGACAGACACATATCAAAAGTAAAGGGATGGAAAAGGAATTTCATGAAGATGGGAACAAAACAAACAAAGCTGTGGTAGCAATACTTGTCCCAGACAAAATAGACTTAAAACAAGAGACAAAGAAGGACTCAGCCAGCAATTCCACTTTTAGGAATTAATCCAAAACACTAATTTGAAAGGACATATGCATCCACATGTTCACTACAGCATTATTTACAACTAGAGGCCCATTGCACGAAGAGATCTGTGCAATAGGCCTTCCTTCCCCTGGCTGCCAACACCGGTTTTTCTCCTGCACCAGGAACCCAGGCCTTTGGTCCCGCCACAGTGATGCTTGGCTTCTCTGCTGCAGCCCCAGTGAGGCTCTTCAGTCTTCAGTCTTCAGTCTTCAGTCTTCAGTCCACCCAGAGCCTTCAGTCTTCACTCTCAATTTGCATGTTTCTCTTTTATTAGTGTAGACTAGAGGCCTGGTGCACAAAATTCATGCACTGGGGGGTGGGGTTCCCTCAGCCCAGTCTGTTCCTCTCACAGTCCGGGAGCCCAAGAATGAATGTCCTACTGATGGCCACAGTCTGGCAGCAGAGGCTCGGAACAGGCATCCTGTGTGTGTCTGTGTGTGTGTGTGTGTGTATGTGTGTCTGTCTGCTAGGACCTGCCTCCAGCCACGCTATGTAGGCTCGAAGCAGTTGCCGTGTGTGTGTGTGTGTGTGTGTGTGTGTCTGCTGGTGGCCTGCCCCCAGCTACACCATGGAGGCTTGGAGCAGGAGCCCCTCTGTGTTGATGTCTCAGGCTCCTGACCTCCACGGCATGTTGTACTCTCCCTTGAGCTATGGCCAGGATGGGGGTGCTGCTTGCAAGCTGGGTTTTCCTGCTCCCAGATCTCCATGGTGACCGGGGAGCAGGCCCAGCTTGGAGCTGCCCACAGGCCGGGCTTGCTCTCCTGCTCCCAGATCCTCATGGCGACTGGGGAGAAGGCGCAGCTGGGGGTTGCCCGCAGGCTGGGCTTGGTTTCCTGCTCCCGGATCAGGCCCAGCTGGGGCTGCCTGCAGGCCAGGCTTGCTTTTCTGCTCCCAGATCAGGCGCAGCTGGGGGCTGCCTACAGGCCGCACTTTTCTACTTACCGATGGCCGAATCACCACAGCGATCCAGGGCCCAGCGGCACTTTCCTGCTCTCCAATAGTCATAGGGTCCCGGCTGGGGGCAGGGCTTAGCAGTGCGGGACTTAGGCAGCATGGGGGTCCCAGCTGGGGGCTCAGGTGGCACACAGGGGTCCTGGCTGGGGGCAGGGCTTATGCCCTGCTGCCTAGGGCTGCACATGGGGCCCGGATGGCAGCTCGTGTTGTCCTGCCCTGCCTGTAGTATAGGATAGAGGCCTGTGAGGGCTGAAAGCAGGTTTCTGGGTCTGTTTGCCTTCTATAATTGAAACTCTGTTGCCATCACAGCAGCTCTAAGCTCTGAGGTCGAAGCTGGCTGAAAGCAAGTTTATGGAGCTTGTTTAGCTTCTATAATTGCAATATAGTTGCTTAGAGTGCAGCTCAGAGCTGGGCTGCAGCAGATGGGGAACCTTGGCTTCCTCCGTCACTGGAGCAAGCAAGCCTCCTGTTTGCTTCAGCTGCATGGCTTCCAGCCGCCATCTTGGTTGGTAGTTAATTTGCATATCCTGCTGATTAGTCAATGGGAAGGGTGTTGGGGTTATGGTCAATTTGCATGTTTCTCTTTTATTAGATAGGATAGCTGAGATGTGGAAGCAACATTAGTGTCCATCAATAGATGAATGGATAAAGAAGTGATGCATATATACAAGGAATGTGACTCAGCCATAGAAAATAATGAAATATTGCCATTGGCAGCAACATGAATAGACCTAGAGGGCATTATGCCATGTGAAATAAGTCAGACATAAAAAGACAAATACCATATGATTTCACTTATATGTGGAATCTAAAAAAAAAAAAAAGTAAACATGTACTGGCCAGTGTTGCTCAGTTGATTTGAGCAATATCCCATTCACTGAAAGATCATAGTTCGATTTCTGGTCAGGGCACAAATGGGAGGCAACCAATAGATGTTTCTCTCTCACATTGACCTTTCTCACTCTCTTTCCTTATCCTTTCCTCTCTCTCTAAAATACATTTAAAAAAAAAACACAAAATAAACAAACAAAACAGAAACAAGCTCATAGATACAGAGAACGTTTTGATGGTTGCCAGAATGGAGGCAGGTGGTTTGAGGGAAGGGTGAAAAGGGGGAAGGGATTCAGAAGTACAAATTGGTAATTACAAAATAGTAACAGGGATGTAAAGTACAGTCAATCATATTATAATAATTATATATGATGTCACATGGGTACTAGATTTATTGGTGTGATCATGCTGTAAGTTATATAAATGCCCAATCCCTATATTGTACACCTGAAACTAATATAATATTGTATGTGAACTGTAACTAAGAAATAAAAATTATGTTTAAAAAAAAAAGGGAAGAAGTATGAAAAAAGAGAATCAGTGTGAGTGATGGCTGTCTTGAGACAGAACATGGTAATATAGACCTTAGAACTAGGAATATGTTTTAAAATAACTAGTTCACTGTCTTCACGTAACAGATGAGGACTCTGAAACTCAATGAGGCTGCTTATTTGCTCCCTGTCATGCGTCTTATTTGAGACTGTGCAAGGCCTAGACTGCAGAACTTCTAACTCACCAACTCATGACTTTTCTTTTTTTCAAGTCACTCCCTTTATACTTCTTTATACTTTCTTCTATGTAGAAGAAGACATTCCTTCAACATTCCTTCGTAGATTGCTTTATATGCTATCTAAACAGCATATGAGTTCCTCAATGATTGAAATTTTTTCTTTGCATCTTCATACCTTGGTGCTCTAACAAAGTTCCTGTATTGGAGTAGTTGTTTGAAGTCTTTCTTTAATTAATCACATGCCCTCGTATATTTCAGTGTCATTGCTGGAATATCTTCTGATACTGTGCCCTATTAGTACACCAAGGCAGAGCTCTACATGCACATCACAAACTGAGTCATCGTGAATCCTGAAGAGGAGATTTAAAACACAGACAATGGTGTGAAGACATTGAGAAACAGACTTCACATGATAATTCCTTCTCCTACACCCAGTAAATCTCATTTCTCCACACGTGAGCAATTCTTTCAAGAGCTATACCCTTTTGAGAGTATAGACACAGACTTTGCTTGATTAAGAATAAGGAGAAAAAAGTTATGGGCCTTGTTGGAGATAAGTAAAAGAGTCCTATTTATGGACTTTTCATTATTTGGTACTGACATTTAAAATACTGTGGTCTTCTGCAGAGTATTATGCTGAGCAAAATAAGCCAGTCAGAGAAATATAAGTATCACATGATCTCACTCATATGTGGAATTTAATGAACCAAATAAACTGATTATCAAAAATAGAAGCAGGAAGAGACTTAAACCTCAGAGGGAAGGCAGGGAAAGATGGGTGGGAAGAAATCAGCCAATGAACTTGTATGAATATATGCATGACCCGTAGATAGAGAGAATAGGGTGGTGAGGGTCTGGGGTAGGAGAAGGATGGAAGCGGGCTGGAAGAGGTTAATGGGGGCAGGGGGGGCGGGGAGAGAACCTATGTAATACTTTCAACAATAAATATTTAAAAATAAAATACTGTGGTCTTTTCACAACAGTATTATGCAACTAGGTTAATAATAAGTTACAGGCATGAACATTTCCATCTATAGTTATTATTTAATTACATGAACAGAAATAGTAAATACAATATTAAGTGGGGTTTATTTCTGCACTATAGGATTCATCCTCCTGAGTTCTCACATTTTAGACTAAACAGAATCATAAAGATTGGAAGAAATTTTAAGTTACAGAAATAACAGGGGGAAGCATTGGAGTTTAAAGGGAAGGGAAAGAGTCAAGAAATTATTTCAGAATTAAAACCACTTTTCTCCTTTTTTAGAATCATATATGAGTGTTGATTTCAATAATGCTGGCAGTATGAGAGAACAAAAGATCATCACAAAAATCTGCTCTTTACTTTTCTTCTTGAACTTATGTCTCTGAGCTATGAGTTTCAACCCAAGTTCCCATTACCTGATTTTTAAGTCATTCTGTTTTAAGAATTCAGAGATCTAGTTGTCCTTATTACCATCCTTTCTTCAGTAACCTCTGGATTCCTTGCTTTATCTCCTGGGTTCGCACTCCATAAACAATGGGGTTGAGGGCTGCAGGGATGACATGATGAAGGACATTGAGCAAGACTGGAACATCAGGGGAGACCTTCTTCTTAGCCACATGAGTGAGGACAAAGACAAGAAGGATGGTACTGAAGAAGAGGATAAGGATGAAGTGAGAACCACATGTGCTTAGGGCCTTGGTCATGGCACCCACTGCCTTGAGTCTCAGCACAGCTCGCAGTATGAAAATGTAGGAGAGGAAGATGAGGATGAGGTCTGATCCTAGCAGAGTCCAGCCTCCAGCAAATTGGTAGAGACGATTGATGGTGGTGTCATCACAGGAGAGCCTGGAGACTGACATATTGGCACAGATGCAGTTCTCGATGACAGTTCTCCCACAATAATGGAGTTGGATGGAGAGAATGGGTATGGGCACTGTAATAAGGAGATTTCTGACCAAAATAAAAACGGCAGCCTTAGCTACAAATTGATCAGTGATGATGGATGGGTATCGTAGAGGGTGGCAGATGGCTACATAGCGGTCATAGGCCATGACCATGAATGTGCAGGACTCCATGGCAAAGAAGCAATTCATGATAAACATCTGAAGGAAGCAGGCAGAGAAGCTGATGGACCTGAGGTCAAACCAGAAGATGGCCAGGACCTTGGGGATGACAGTAAGGCAGAGCACAATGTCCAGTAGTGAGAGCAGGCTGAGCAGGTAGTACATGGGTTCGTGCAGAGATGTCTCCAGCCAGATGGTGATTAGTAGAATACCATTGGCCCCCATGGCCAGGAGGAAGAGGAGGCTGAGGGGCAGGGACAGCCAGTGCTGCCAACTGGTTGACCTGACAAAACAATTCAGGAGGAAGTCTGAAACCTCAACAGAGGTGGTTTCATTTTGGTGTGCGGTCATAGTTTGTCATATATCTCTATAGCTTCATTTTAGTGATCTGTAAAATTAAGATATAATTAGCTTCTACTCAAAACATATGAAGACAAACTTTGCTCTACCTAGATTAACTAGTGGATCCTTTCAGTTATCCAGAGGCAAGTGAATTTTTCTGTATGTGCCATGCAATATAGAGAGTACTGAAGTAATATGATTTATACATATTTGTTTTGTTTAAGGTTTATTTTGAATAGATTATTATAATGCCTTCACAGTAAAGAATAGGATGAAATTACTTAGAAATCTACTCTGTGACAAGTGAGTCTCTAAATTTGTATTTATAAGTTTGTTTCCTTTTATAATAACCAAAAAGACATATATATATAATTAAACCATAATGATATACCCAAGTAACCCTGGAAAAAAACTAGGGACTCAGATAAATTCCCCTAGACCTCCATGCCACCCCTATTCTGACCTTTCAGTAGTATTTATTTTGCTTTAACTAGAGATTTTTAAAATTATACACTGAAAATAAAAATCTGCATGTTGTCTCTTAAGTCATTTTAATTTGATAGGTTTGGACCCTGCTCAAGAAAATTACGTTTATTCTATTTCTCATGTCTTCATATTTGTAGAATTCTTAACTTCTGGAAGAAATGGCCTTAAAAGGAAAATTAGCAATGTCACAGGAGTGACACCCGTCATTAAACAAGATGAAAAGTTGATTCTTCTGACTGGAATAGTGTGAGAGTGATGAAGTCCACTTTTAAAGTCCTTCCATCTCCTTTCTATTGCCCTTTCCATCTTCAATATAATGATCCAGGTACATACTCTCCCCTTCTAGGCACTAGGGCAATGTTGCCGTTATCATTCAACCTTTCCCCAGCATTCTTCCAGGTCCTAGGGTCACAGCATTAAATAAGAAATTGTCCTTATTCTCTCAAATGAATGCAATGCTGGAGACATTGGATAATAACATCAAGTAATGTGGGCAATGCCAGGGTCTTTCACCAACTATTATGAGACTTGACTAACTCTGACATATGGAATAGGCTGGAGAAAGAGAATTATAAAATAAAGCAATGTGGTGCTCTCATTTACATTAAAGAAAAAGTATTCTACTAAGGTTCTTTCTCAAGTGTCATTTTAGACAATATCAACTGGATCCAGCAACAGGTAATTTTGATACCCTGGGCATAATTTTCTGTTTATAGCAGCAATAGCTTTTAGAAATTCTTTAGCGTCAGCTGAAATCTGAAGTACTACTTTCTAATCCCCACTTGCCACCAATTGTGTTCTTTGTTCTCAACCTCTGAAGTTATATAGAATAAATTTAATTCCTACCTTATGATTTAAACATGTGTGGACAGATTTTTCTCCCTAAAGCCCCTAAATTTTTATATTGGTTGTTAAAAACCCAATTTTCACTTCAATGCACTTCCTAGCTCTTTCATGCCCATTAACCTCCTATGGACAAACCCCGGCCTCTCTGTATCTGTCACTACCAAACAAAAGAGCAGAGAAGGCAAAAGGAGGACAAAAGAGAAGTTTCCAGAGCACAGGGTCTCACATGTGCCCCCTGACCTGAGACAGGCCAGTCCCTGCTACCCCATCTTTAGACTACTTCAGCTGAAATGACACAGGAATGAACAGAGCACAGACCTGGGCTGAAGAAATGGGTCTCTCCTGTCTTGTGGATAATCTTGGTCTAGCTGCCTCTCAGACACACAAAGGACATGAATTGTGGAGTCTGGTTCCACTGACATTTGTGCTCTGATTAATTCCTCAAATATTAGGGGTAATTATAACTCTAGAGCCTAAGGGACTCTGCCCTCTGGGAACTTCTCCATACCTACTTCCTTGGGCCCAAAAGGCCATTTCAGAGTAGACAGGCCGGCAGATGAGAAAATGATGTTATAGGTTTTTATTTTTTTTCTTAAAAGAAAAGACCTTTGGTACTCCAGCCTTACATTGACAGTGTGTTCTGTAGGCAACAAAGCAGTCTCCTGGGTATAGGGATCTACAAATATTCACACATGTTCATACTCATTTGCACCTGCACATTTGGCACCTTCCATGAATCCAAAGGTTCACTCAGAAGTCCTTCTGAGCTTCTGCACATGTTTTTTAGATAGGTACATTCCAAACCATGATACTGAATGGATCATTGTTAACTTATTGTAACACTAGAAGCCCGATGCATGGATTCGTGCACCGGTGGGGTCCCTCAGCCTGGCTGGCACCCTCTTGCAATCTGGGACCCCACCTTCAGGGGACGTCAGATAGCCGGTTTCTGCCCGATCCCCGCAGGCCCAATCCAGATAAAAGAGAGCCTGATCCTGTGCATTGGAAGTCTGTCCCCTGTTGGTCAGTGCACATCATAACAATCAGTCAACAGGTTGTTCAGTCGTTCAATGCTTAGGCTTCTATATATATACTAGAGGCCCAGTGCACAAAAATTTGTGCACTCGGAGGGGCGGGGGGGGAGGGGTCCCTCAGCCCAGCCTGTGTCCTCTCGCAGTCTGGGACCCCTCGGGAGATAATGTCCACCTGCTGGCTTAGGCCCACTCCCCGGGGGCTGGGCCTAAGCTGG
>NW_006295459.1:527691-535569 GCF_000327345.1 Myotis davidii | reverse complement strand
CTTGGCTGGCAGTTAATTTGCATATTGCCCTGATTAGCCAATGGGAAGGATAGTGGTCGTACGCTAATTACCATGTTTCTCTTTTATTAGATAGGATATAGACTATAGTGATAAAAATGCAGGGAAGTTTTAAATGAAATATTACTGAGGAAATGCAATGTGTTTTTCAGAGAGAGAATCCTACAATGATTTTTGCTATAGTGAAAGATTTTTAAACAGGATAGAATATACAACTGGTTATTACAAAACATGATTTGTTCCTTTATTTTTTTAAATTTTCTTTTTTGACCTTATGTGAATTATTCACATTCCTCATGTTATGGAAATAAGTGTCATCAGTTTCTTTAAAGCCCTTCTTTTGCTTTATTTTTCTTTCTTCTGCATATCTAACCTTACTCCTATTTCTTTTCCCTTTAGGAAAGTGAAAACTCTAGTATACTTAAAATGTGTCTTTCTAATGAATCTCCAGTATGCTTATTTAGCTATATGTTCATTTATGGGAGAATTTTTATATAATTATATTACTTTTATTTATTATTTATTTAATTTATATAAATATCATAGGCTTATAAATCTGATGTAATTCATTATTTTCAATCAACTCTAATTTTTAAAAATCTATACATATTGCTATGTCTAAGTCAACTTCATTATTTTTTAACTGCTGTTTAATTTTTATTATGTGCATTATTCTTTTTTATGTATGGAGCTAACACCTACAGTGACCTATAATTAATTGCTACCAAAAATAATGCTACTGTCAAAATCCTTGTACATCTTTCTTTATGGACCTATTTTAAAAATGTATGTGCAGAAATTTTTTCCAGTTACGGCATACAATCATATTTAATTTCACTAGAAATAACCAAATTTTTCTCCAAAATATTTACTAAATCTCACTAGAAATTCCTTAAGTTTCTTTATTTTTCACATTCTGTACACTATTTGATGCTTTTTTTTATAAAACTCAATGGATGTAAAATAGTACCTCATGATTTTAATTTTATTTTCTTCTTATAACTGGACATTCTTTATATGCCGTTTATCCACTTGTTTTTATACTGTGAATTACATATTCACATCTTTTGCCTTTTTCTATTAATTCTTTGTTTTTCTTGCATATTTACAAAATTTCCTTGCATGTTTTAAATATTAGAGCCCTTGTTGGCTAGATACTGATAATATCTCTTCAAGTCTATGGTATATCTGTCCATTATTCCACAGAAATCTTCCAATTTGGTTAAGTCAAACTCTCTATTTTCCTTTTCTTTAAAAAATTTTTATTAAATGTATTGGGATGACATTGGT
Source organism: Myotis davidii (assembly GCF_000327345.1). NCBI lineage: Eukaryota > Metazoa > Chordata > Mammalia > Chiroptera > Vespertilionidae > Myotis > Myotis davidii. Next base: position 534,261 of record NW_006295459.1, on the reverse strand, counting down.
TAATAAAATTATATAGGTTTCAAGTATATAATTCTATAATACATCATCTGTATATTGCATTGTGTGTTCACACCCAAAGTCAAATCTGTTTTCGTCACCATGTATTTAACTCCATTTATCCTTTGCTACCTCCCTAACCCCCCTTTCTCTCTGGTAGCCACCATACTGTTACCTGTGTCTATAAAGTTTTTGGGGTTGTTTGTTTGTTAATCCTCACCCAAGGATATTTTTCCATTGATTTTTAGGAAGAGTGGAAGAGAGAGGGAAAGACAGAGAGAAACATCAAAGTTAGATAAACACATTGATTAGTTGCTTCCTGCAGGAGCCCCAAGCAGGGCCATGGCTGGGGAGGAACCTGCAACCAAGGTACATGCCCTTGACCAGAATCGAACCCGAGACTCTTTGGTCTGCAGGCCAACATTCTATCCACTGAGCCAAACCAGCTAGGGCTATGAGTTTTTGTTTGTCTGTTTGTCTTGTTGGTTTTTTTTTGTTGCTCTCAGTTTTATGTCTCACATATGAGTTCTTAGCTTTCTTCTATCTTATTTTGCTTAGTATGATATTCTCTAGATCCATCCATTTTGTCACAAATGGCAGTATTTCATCTCTTCTTATGGCTGAGTAATATTCCATAGTATAAATATGCCACATCTTCCTTACCCAATCCTTTTTCAAGAGATGTTTTGGCTATTCCCATCTCTTAGCCACTGAATAATGCTTCAATGAATACAGGGGTCTATATATCTTTATGAATAAATATTTTCAAATTTTTGAGTAAATACCCATAAGAGAGTGTGCTGGTCATATAGTAACTCTGTTTCTAATTTTTTGAGTAACCTTCATACTGTTTTCCATAGTGGCTGCACCAGTTTACATTCCCACCAGCAGTGGATGAGGGTTCCTTTTTCTCCACACCCTCTCCGACACTTATTACTTGCCATTCTGACAGGTGTGAGGTGGTATCTAATTGCAGTTTTGATTTTCTTTTCCCTACTAGCTAGTGAAGTTGAACATCTTTTAATATGTCTGTTGGTCATTTATATGTATATTTTTCTATTGGGGAATTCATGTAAGGAACACTCCACAATATCACAGAAGTGCTTTTGTTTTGGTTGTCATACTTTTTTAACTTAGTGTCTTATGTTTTATATTGCTGTATTTATATCTACTGTGGTTTAGATTGCCAAGAGTAAAGACTGATAATAAGTTAGTATACACTACTGTAGTCACAACAGCCATGAAAGAACTAATAATACTGCATGCTATTTTTATAAATATCCTCTACTTTGGGCCTCCAAGTGCTATCAATTCTACCTTGGACACTGTCATGGTGTCTCCTAGACCCCCTCCATGATCCATCAAGTAGTGGGGTAATACCTGCAGAGCAGGGTGCATCCTTTCCCAGGTCCAGTTCATGGACTGAATAGCATCTGTTTTGTTGGTAGAAGCGCTGTACCAGTTATGAAGTATTTTTGAATATCACTCCTGTTTATAGTGTTAAATATAGGTCTGATTTTATTTTTCTCCATATCTACCTATATAAAACTCTAATATGCAAATCGACAGAACAGCAGAACTGCAGAATGACCAGTCTCTATGATGTACACTGACCATCAGGGGGCAGATGCTTACTGCAGGAGCTGCCCCCAGCCCACAGGCCCCGACCGGCAGTGGCAGTGGGAGGCGAGACCGATGAGCAGGCGATGCCAGGCCAGCCAAGGCAGGTGTGAGCAGAGGCTCTCTAATCGCGCCCTCTCCCCCGCTCTCCGTTTCCCCTGCAAAGGAAGGCAACTGCTGGCAGCAGTGGCACGGGGAGGGGTCAGAGAGAGGGCAGTGCCAAGAGAGCCAAGATGGGTGTGAGTGGGGGCTCCTGATAGCCCCGCCGGTCATCCCACAGAGGGAAGTGACCAGCAGCAGCAGCCGGGTTGGGACTGACAAGTGGGCAACACCAGGCCAGCCAAGGAGGGTGTGAGCGGGCACCCCTGGTTACCCCACTGGTCGCCCCCCAGATTGGCCCTGATTGCCGGCCAGATCTAGGGACCCTACCCATGCCCAAATTTCATTCACCAGGCCTCTCATAGAGAAAATAACTGATCTTTTCCTCACTACTTTGAAATGCCAGCTTTATTATTTACCAAGTCCTTACATTTATATGGTTGTGTTTCTTTTCCATCATTGATGTTTTTTACTTTTCTTACAGCAATGCCACAACATTTTTATTATTAATCTTTTTAACATATACTATTATATGATAGGGTAAGTTCCCATTGGAATTCTGTCAGGAATTTTTAGGGGTTTCTGTATATTTTATTTTCTACACATTTTCTAATCAACACCACTCTGTCACATCCTATTGGTTACAAGTGAGTCACTAAAGAGAAGGGAGACTAGACTTGACTTCATGGAAGAAATGTCAAAAAATGAGTGTCTATCTTTAAAAATTCCATATGTAATGTTAATTTTTCTCCCTTGTGACTTTTTTGTTCATTACTAAAATTGTGACTATGATTTACCTTTGTTTTTCCATACTCTTTATATCTTGAGTGCCAAACCTGTAAGTCCAAGAGCTTACTATGTACTTCCACTTATATGTCTCCTGGGTAATCAAACTCAAAGTACCTAAAAATGTACTTCTGATCTTACCCCTGAGCCTCTACCTCTTCCTATAATGATGTTCCATATAGTTTCTCAGATCATAACCTCATGCATGAATATGCTCTCTCCCACACTCTTGCCATCTAATGTAATAACCCAGAAGACAAGGACCATGTCTGAATTATAATCCTAGTTGCTAGCTTACATTCAATCATTTGTACATTTATTTAACAAACATTTAGGGGTCTCTACCATACACCAAGCACTGTTCTGGCACTGAAGATGCAGCAGTGAATATAACAGAACAAAATTCCTGCCCTTATGCTGCTTACATTTTAGTGAATGGAGACCAACTGAACAAATAAATGAGTAAAATGTTATGGTCATTGACAGTGATAAATCCTATGCAGACCAGTGAAACACAGAAGGCATTAAGACATTATTTGTGTTTGGGGGAATATTGTTGAATACTATTTTAAATACTGTGGTCAAGAAGACCCATGGGCAAAGGAATAAACAGTAAAATGTCCCAAAGGCAGAAATATGGTTCACATTTTTTGCAAAATTGCTAGGTAGGCAGTTTACATGTAGTAAACTGAAGGAGGAAGTCAAATAGGTAAGTGAGTCCCACCTAGAGAAATAAATTCCTCTCCCTTCTGGGCTTCCAAACTGCCTTATTTATGTATTTTAATCTAACTCTTATTACATTGCAATATAATTGATTTTACATATGCTTGTCTTTTCCACCAGACTATGTGTTGTTTTTTATATAATGGGATCAATATTTATTTATTTAGATTCCCATTTTCTAGCACACTGCTGGACATAAAATAACTTTCAATAAATATTTTTAAATGTTCAAAGAAAAATGTGAAAGCATAATGGTTATTTTAAACATTTTAACAGTTGTTTTTTAATCTTATATTTACCCTTCCAAAGCCCATGTACTATCTTTAAGTACTGATACTTCCCACCAACTACACATCTTTAATTAGTATTGAATTTCCATCTCCACTGGATCTACTGGAGATTTCATCAGGATCAGGCAATTAGTTTCGATGCTTGACTCATCAAAATCCATAGCCCCTGGTCTGAGTAGCATGGTGAGCAATTACACAACTATATCCTTAGTTTCTGCCAGGATACCATAAAATAATGATAAATAAGATGTAATCCTGCATATGAGGGAAACAATACAGTTCGTATCATTAGGCGTGTCCAGAGAGATTAGGATTTGCCTTTCTTTCAATCCCTGCCTTCCGATGGTGATTGTGAGTATTCTTTATTGCAAAAAGCAAAGCAAGAACACAATTACTCTCTTCTGTCACCAACTTCTCCTTAATAATTTCCAAATCCCCTGTTTAATCTCCTGGGTGCGTACGCCATAGACAATGGGGTTGAGAGCTGCAGGAATTACGTGGTGTAGGATATTAAGTAAGACAGGGATATCAGGGGAAACCTTTTTCTTGGCCATGTGGGTAATAGGGATTGGTGCAGTGAGAAATGTATTTCGGATCAAGATGAAGACAATGGCTTTTGCCACAAATTGGTCAGTGATTATGGATGGGTAGTGCAGAGGCTTACAGATGGCCACATAGCGGTCATGGGCCATGGCTAGGAATGTGCAGGATTCCATTGGCAGGAAGTTGTTCATAATGAACATCTGAAGGAAGCAGGCAGAGAAGCTGATGGACCTGAGGTCAAACCAAAAGATGGCCAGGACCTTGGGAATAACAGTAAGACAGAGCACCATGTCCAGCAGAGAGAGGAGGCTGAGCAGGTAGTACATGGGCTCATGGAGAGACTTCTCCAGCCAGATGGTGATCAGGAGGGTGGCGTTGGCCCCCATGGCCAAAAGGAAGAGGAAGCTGAGAGGCAGGGACAACCAGAGTTGCCACTTGGGGGATCTGACAAAACAATTCAGGAGGAATTCAGAGACTTCAGCAGAGAAGGAGCTGTTACTATCAGGCAGCATTGGCAATGACTTTGATGAGGTAGATGTCTTTGAGTAGCTGAAGAAGAAAAAAGGAGTTAATTCTATCATAGACTCTGATAACTACATACTTAGCTTACAAGATCCATGAAGATAAGGACACAGCCCACCTCATCTATCCCACAACCCTTGTGCCTAGCACACTTTTTAACACATAAGAGGTGGTTAAAAAATATTTGTTGAATATGTAAAATAATGTTTCCCTGTTGTTCTTTCATCTGTGTTTCATTTTATATCTTCTCCTGTGTGAACTGGAGAAATCTTTTTAGTGTTTTCTTGGTTAATACTCAATGAATAAAAAATCATTTGAGCATCAAATGTTATTTTAATGAAACATATCAAATCAAAGAGAATATTTTAGTTTAAATTTTTAAAATGTATAAGTATACATTTTAAAGGCTATAGTATCCACAATTAAGTTTTTAAGGAAGTAAAAGATAAAAGCACTTTAGAGGCACGATGGTCTGGGTACATAGAGTAAATCTCCTTATGAAAATGAACAACAATCATATCTACGGTTAGTCTATGTCTCTATATATGCCAGTATCCTTTTCCATAGCTATAGCTATACCTATATGTATATTTGAATACCTTTAATGTATCCATAGCAGGCAAAAAGAAAGAATTATCAGGCTACAGACTGAGTGACATCCAGACATGAAAATCAAACACTGATGTGGGCTTTCAACCAGAGGGCATTTGTGGCATTATATGAACTAAAGCACTAGTTTTCATTACCTAATAGAGCTCAGGGACAGAAGTAAAATCCAGGCTGAAGCAGGTGACAAACCTATTAGGTGATATCCCACATGCTAGGCCTTTATAGCACTATATCCTGAATAAAGGGGCTAGAAATAAACTCACTTTTTCATCCCCATTCCTCATCCCCACCTGAATTCAAAGAAAACTCAGAAAAATTCCTCAGACTCATTGTAAACTGGTAGAAGTTTCTCTGTAAAACCTGAACTGCAGGCTGGTCCTCATGTGACTTTGCAGCCTGAGTTCACATCAACTGTTGGGCTCAAAGAGGAATTCAAAGTTATCCTAAATTGTAGTGGCCCCAGAAAATATAAGATGAAACACCGATGAGAGAAGTAAGCCCAAATCCTTTTTTGAGGAACCAGCTTTTATCTCAGGCCTCAGAGAACTTCAACACAGATCCTTCTGAAGAGTGAGTTGCTTGCAGTAAAAAAAATAAAATAAAATAATTAAGAAAAATATCATGAGTAAAAAGCCCACAAAAACAATAGAGGATAGAATAACTTACATATGGTCAGAGTTCCAGATTGAGGGGGAGAGAGAATGGATAGAGACTTACGAATTTTTCAGCAGAGGTGAAATACATCAATAACTAAATTCAAGAATTCAAGTGAATCTCAGTGAGATAAATAAAAATAATTTCACACCTAGATATATCTAAGTGTGTAAGCCTTGATTTCATCTTCTAACTTCAAATACCAACGGCAAAGAAAAGACCTTAAAGATTAATGTGACTATAACAATCAGAAGAATCAGCGTGTGCCAGGACACTGATACTAGAGTTGCACACTAGTCTTAGGATTCTTGACCTCTTTTTTGAAAGGTACCTTTACTCTCACAGTACCTCCTCATGCTTCTCCTTCTAACCCGCTGTATTTATATTATTTTTTCCTCTTTTCCCCAATTGTTAGATTTCTTTGTGCAGCTTAAATGGTGTCACTGTCCACTTCATTGTCTCCGATAGCCTGTAGACAGCCTTCCTGGGGCAAAATTATTATCTCTAATGGGTTATTTCACAAACAAACCACAGTGATCCAACCTGTAAGATTGTTGTTTTTTGATTTGCATCTCTCGGATGATTAGTGACTTTGAGCATGTTTTCATATGTCTCTTGGCTTTCTGAATGTCCTCTTTTGAAAAGAGTCTATTTAGGTCCTCTGCATATTTTTAAATTGGATTGTTTATCTTACTTTTGCTAAGTTGTATGAGTTCCCTATAAATGT
>NW_006295459.1:521891-527401 GCF_000327345.1 Myotis davidii | reverse complement strand
CAGGGATAATAGAGACCATTATAAACTTTTGAACAATAATAGATACAGAGGCAGAGCTGCCTCAAACAGATTGTCAAACTGCAGCGGGAAGGCCGGGGAGGGTTGGGGGACAGAAGGGAGGGGGGTAAGAGATCAACCAAAGGACTTGTATGCTCGCATATAAGCATAACCAATGGACATAAGACACTGGGGGGTAGGGGGCCAGGGGATTGTCAAGGGCGGGGGGGAAAAAAAGGACACATATGTAATACCCTTTGTAATAATATAAGCAATAAAACAATTTAAAAAAAAGATTGTTGCTTTTTGTGACTACAGGGCCCACATCTAGGCAGAGACTTTTCTGTTACCTTTTTGGGCATTAAATTAAGAGTATAGAGAAGGTGGCTATGAATTTGTCTTAATCTTAAAAAATTAGTATTTCTGATGTCAAACCTGTTCAATAGGACCTGGAGGCAAAAGAGGGGTAAGGAATGTAATAATGATGAAGGGAGCAGAGAAAGTTATTGAGTGGAACACAATAATCTAAGCTTGCTTCCCTGGGTACCTCTGTTGGCATGGAGGAAGCTGTTAACAGTGGAGTGAATCTAAGCCAATAGGTGGAGGATAGGCTGAGAGAGTGAGTGGAAAGAATGGGGAGAACAGAAGCATACATGCCCAGGAAATAGATGGTGGGGAGAAGATGGAAAAGAGAAAACTGAAATCAAAACAGAAGAGATTGGATATAAATAGAAAGGACAAGGAAGTAAAGAAAAGATCAGAAAGGGACCAGAGTGCTTTTAGGGAATGAGAAAGGCAGACTAGTCAAGATTTCTTAGTAATGATAATCAAGGGTGTGTGACTGGGAATCCTTTTTCCCTTTTAAATCTGCATTCTTCATTTTCCCGTAAGAGTATGATTAAGGCCCTTCAAGACATCGCCCACATGATACTCTGCCACAGATCCTTGAGCCTCCACTTGGACCTAAACTCTCCCCAGAGCACACAGAAGTCTGGGCTCTGCTTTGGCACAGCCATCTGTATCTAGCCCCGTCATTTTTCTCCCCTACTTTCCCTTCAAGCTCCTATCCTCAACTTCAATCCTACAGCTTTTCCAGTTGAAAGCCCGGTTTTAGTCCCACCACAGTCCCTGCTCTAGCCAGCTGTCCAATACCACAGTGGTGGCTTAGTGCCTTCCCATTCTGGTGGAGCCAGACTTACAGGATGGAGACAGTGATCTCTGCCAGGAAGGGTTATTTCCAGCTCTATCTGTCTGAGTCTGTTATACTCTGGCTTTCAGAAGGTAGAATTATGCTTGAGCTTCCCCAGGGAAAGACTGCCTTGCTGACCCTGAAGGGGCCAGAGACTCAAGAGCCCAGCATCTTCTTATTCCTGAGGTAATTATGTGTGCTCCTATAGTTTGTAGTAACTATAAAACACTCAGATCACTCCCTAACCTTTTAATGTCTGACCAATAGTTCTACTTGAATGAAATGTTTTCAAGGAGCCCTATTCTTATGACATTTTTAGTATAAAAATCCAAGATGTTTTTGGTTGCTATGTCTAACTAATCTATAATAATAAAAGCATAATATGCAAATTGACTGAATGACTAAACAGCAAAACCACTGAATAGCAGAACAACCGTCCAGACCACCTTTTTGATGACCACGCTATGACAGACACACACTGGTGCCAAGCCAGCCAAGGCAGGTGCGACGCAATTGATTGGGGAGCCCCACCATCGCCCCACGATGGCCTTGCAGAGGGATGCCAAGTCCAGCCAAGCAATCGCACCCCACACATGTTGCCTGCAGAGGGGGGTGACTGGTGGCAGGGGAGGGGGAGGTAGCACCACACAGATGGCAAGTAGTGGCAGCAGCAGGGGCGGGGCCAGCTGCCTGCAGCTGGGAGGAAAGAAAACCCTGATAGGCCTGATCGCTGGCCAGGCCTTAGGACACTACCTGAGGGGTTCCAGATTGCTGCAGGGTGCAGGCTGGGCTGAGGGACATCCCCCACCCCCACCCACATCCCTACCCCATGCACAAATTTCATGCACCAGGCCTCTACTTACTACATAATATATGCCTTTTGCTAGGTAGCAATCCTAAGAGTTTTAATGTCTGTCCTAATTTTCAAACAATACACTGGGATCTGTTTTATTATGTTTGGTTATACATTCATTTACTTAATAATATTGTAGCCCGACAACTGCTGTGCCAGATTAGGCATCTTTACTAAAACAGTCAAGGTGTCTAATATTTACTATGTGAATATTATTCTCACTGATGTGCTCTCTTCAGTTAATCGCTATCAAGATAACAGTTGTCAGCCAACTAGGGTAGGCAGCAGTGCACATAAAAGGACTGTGTGTAGGTTACATTTACCTTTTTGCTCTGTCACAGAACACTGAAACAACCTGGATCATTTAGATGCTTCCTATCACACTGATCCAGTACATCGATGTCACCATATGAATTAGAGTGCTTAAGCAGAAAATGTCAAGGACCCTGGATTCTCTGATAAGACACATGCACATAACAGAGTAGAAGATAAGTATCACAGAGATTCAGGAGCTTGCCATATTAAGGGTGTTTTTACATTTCCAATGGTGGGGAGCATGCTCAGACATCACCCCCTCTGATAAGTCCTAATATGAGTCCCAGAATAAACCCATAGAGTCTGCAGCAAAGAATTCAACAGAGAATTAGCCACTATTTGAAACAGCTACAACTGTCTGAAACAAGAAGCAATTAAGTTATATAGGCATAGCAGCAACCCATTGTATCAAGAGAATAGTATATAAGGGGGTTGTCCCAGTCCTTATTTTGCCTACCTCATTTGCATGAATGCCTTTCCCTCTCCTGACACATGGTCTCTGGGAGACTCCCTATGATCAGATAAAAGGAGAGAAAAAAAGCTCGGTCCTGGTAATGAATGAATCATCTCACTATGTGCAGGCCAAGAGCAGTTTCCACATTATAGTCCTAATCGTGGGAAAACCACAAAGATGGAGACAGGGTTCTGAACAGTGCATCTGGCCATTAACCAGATGAACTAGCAAGACTTGAACATCAGAGACAAAGAAGTCTGGGGAGAAAGCACATGAATTCCCCCCAATGCATTTGGCACATGCAGATCTTAATAGTTCACACTAATGCCCCCCTCAGAGCATGAGTCATGGAAGAAGAGGCAGCCAGAAGTAGCAGTGACTTCTAAAAGCTCTGATTTCCACCCTGGCTGGTTTGGCTCAGTGGATAGAGCGTCCGCCTGCGGATTCAAGGGTCCCAGGTGGGGAGTGCGCAGGAGGCGGCTGATCAATGTTTCTCTCTCATAGATGTTTCTAACTCTCTATCCCTCTCCTTTCCTCTCTGTAAAAAATCAGTAAAATATATTTTAAAAACTCTGATTGCCTGTGAGCAGAATCTAGAATGGGAGAGAAAGGAAAGAGGGAAAGAAAGTTATTGTAGCCTCTAGACAAACTGCAGTGGCAGAAATGTATCTTTCTATCCTTAGAAATTGTGATAACCCACATCTTGAAGAACTAGTAACAGGACAGAGCTAAAAAACATAGAGAATAAGATCTTACCAGTGCAGGGTAGGCTGGAGCAGACATAGTCAGTGCCCTGTCCCTGTCCCTTCTGCACTTTGATTACACACCAACATATTTCTCTTGCCAACACCTGGGAGTGTGTCTTGGAGCGCCCTCTGGCTGTGGAAGCATGCTAGACTTGTGGTTGGAGCAGGGCTGGAAGTGTCAGGGGTTGAAAGCCTTGAGCAACAGTTTCCAAACAATGATGGACAGAAGTTATGGCAATATCTTTCCAATCATTCTGATCATCACTTGGATCTGTCTACTACCACAGTTCTCTCCTGATTTGATTCAGTGGCCATCATTTTGTTTGTTTTGTTTTTTAAATTCTTTATTGTATTATATGAGTCTCCTTAAACCCCCATTGACTTTTCCCCAGCTTCTCCAATCCCCCAGCACATACCTTCACCACCCTACTGTGTCCATTGGTTATGCTCATATGCATGCATACACGTCCTTTGGTTGATTTCTTACCTCCCCATCCCCCACCTTCCCTCATAGGCTGGGCAGTCTGCTCGATGCTTCTATGTATCTGGTTCTATATTTGTTAATCAGTTTATGTTGTTCATTATAATCCATAAATGAGTGAGATCATGTGATATTTATCTTTCTCTGGCTGGCTTATTTCGCTTAGCATAATGCTCTTCAGTTCCATACATGCTGTTGCGAATTGTAAGAATTCCTTCTTTTTTACAGCAGCATAGTATTCCATTGTGTAGATGTACCAGTTTTTTAATCCACTCATCTGCTGATGGGTACTTAGGCTGTTTTTAAATCTTAGCTATTGTAAATTTTGCTTCTATGAACATATATCCTTTCTGATTGGTGCAGAGACCATCGTTTCAATAATGGCGCCAAAAGCAGGTTACATAACATAAAAATCCCTGCATATATGCTAGAGAGATATCTGAGATATTATTGGAGTCTCTCTTGATTCAAAATTTACCTGTATGGTCGTTGAGGTATGTGGATCGCTAGGACGTATTCCAGGAACACTAGAGGCCAGACTTAAAAGAATAATATTAAGATAACACATACTTGTTAAGGGAATGAGGTTACCTTTGAAGTTGTTTTCTTTTAGAAAATTGTACAAAAGCCTTTAAGTCCTCTCGATGGAAAATTTTTTGTACATAAATAACACATAATATAGCTCATACATGACAAATATTCTGGCACTAAAGTTTCTATTAAACGTTTTAGCTTCTTTGGTGAACTCATTAGTCTCTTAGATTTCAAATGGCCTTTTAGAAATGCAAAAATCTAGCTAATTCTGCTAAATAAAGCCAACCTATGGCAAACTTTGGCAAGTTGAGTCAGTTGTGGAAAGTAAGGTTGGATCACACACACACAGCACAGCTGTATAATGGAACATGTGACAGACCTGTGATGAGGGCAGGGAGATGATAATTAATGTCTCTAGTAAAGCTTTATCAAGTTGGTTCAGAAAGTCAGTAGGGTGAAACATGGGTATAATGCAATAGTGCTTGAGTGTTTAGAATACAAACATTGTACTTGGTCTTGGTTTCTCCTTCTAACTAATTCCAAACACAAATACATACATATATGATTTTATATACATACATATATATATTAGAAGCCCGTTGCATGAAGATTCACACAATAGGCCTTCCTTCCCCTGGCTGCTGGCACTGGTTTTCCTCCGGCACCCGGGACCCAGGCTTTTGGTCCAGATGCAGCGAGACTTGGCTTTTCCCCTCCTGCCACAGCGAGCCTTCTTCACTCCAGCCAGAGCCTTCTGTCTTCGCTCCACGCCTGCATATGCGAATTAACCACCATCTTTGTTGGGTTAATTTGCATAGTCGCTCTGATTGGCTGGTGGGCGTAGCAGAGTGACACCAGTTTGCATGTTCCTCTTTTAATAGTGTAGATCTATCACAATACCATACATATCATCATGATTGGGGCAGCTGAGAAACAAACAT
>NW_006295459.1:519751-520713 GCF_000327345.1 Myotis davidii | reverse complement strand
TTTTCAGGTCACGGAAATACACGGCATCAATTCTCTGACTTAATACAGCAGAAGACCCTGGAGTGAAAAATGATAAAAGGTTTAAAAAGCTCCCAATATAGAATTGACCAGATTCATGACATCTTGTTTTCCTGTCCAAAGTACATTCTAAATTTGATGTTCTACTACAGTCCCAGCAATGATGCAATTTCAGTTACATTGTAGAGGGACTTCTGCAATGTTACAATGGATAGTGGATTAAAGGGGCAAGTAAGAGTTTGCAGTAAACTGAGAGATATATTGCTTGCCTAATCTAAATAAATAGTACCGGAGATGGCAAGACAATGATATACAAAATAAATTGGCAGGAAACACTTTCTGATGTGATTTGGTGGATGGAAGAGAGTAATAAGTCATGTTTAATTTCCAGTATTCTGTCTTTGGTTATTAAGTGACTATTGGTGCTATTCACTGAGATATGAGAGAGTTTTATTTGTTTATCTTAATTTATGAGTGAAGTTGTTGAAATTAATTCTGCAATGAGTAAATATGAAATTCATATTGAATCAAGCACAAATTCTCAGGAGGCAGAATATGAGTTAAGCTCCCATTTTCACTGAAGTCCAGTTTTTGGACATCAGTGAGTTTATAAAACACTAAAAGTTCCATTCACGTGACTCTAAAAATAATAAGACCCCTACTGTGATTAAGATAATATCATATTTTTTCCATATTAAAAATATTTACAATCTCTGCAGAACTATGTTACTTAGAAATTACAATCTTACTGACCTCACTCTGTCACTCATTTCCAATTAAATTACTTTCTGGACTAAGTTACATTTACCAAACTCTCAGATATGGACATCATTAGTGCATCAGAAAAGCTCTTAGATGGTAGAAGTTGTTCATGGATGATACTAAAATTGAGCTTTCTGGAAATTCAATACATTTGCAAAAAAAGAGTAAACATATATTGAAAA
>NW_006295459.1:514414-516085 GCF_000327345.1 Myotis davidii | reverse complement strand
ACTGTGCAAGACAGGCACCAAAAAGAATTTCCCTTAAATTGAACCAGAAGATGCCCAGCATCTTGGGGATAGTGGCAGTGGACAGGCTTAGGTCAGTGCAGGCCAACATTGCCAAGAAATAAAACATGGGCTGATGGAGAGTAGGCTCAGCCTGAATTATAAACAGGATTGTAATGTTCCCCAGGAGGGCAATCAGATAGACAGCACAAAAGGGAAAACCAATCCAGATATGAAGGTTTTCCAGGCCTGGAATCCCCAAAAGGAGAAAGGAGAAAGGATGGAATTGGGTGGTGTTCTGATGGGCCATCTTTATGGCTGCTGGTCAGTTGTTTCACTCAACTCAAGACTCCAATCCCATTCATGTCAGTTTTTCAGGTCACGGAAATACACGGCATCAATTCTCTGACTTAATACAGCAGAAGACCCTGGAGTGAAAAATGGTAAAAGCTTTAAAAAGCTCCCAATATAGAATTGATCAGATTCATGACATCTTGTTTTCCTGTCCAAAAGTACATTCCAAATTTGATGTTCTACTACAGTCCCAGCAATGATGTAATTTCAGTTACATTTTAGAGGGACTTCTGCAATGTTACAATGGATAGTGGATTAAAGGGGCAAGTAAGAGTTTGCAGTAAACTGAGAGATATATTGCTTGCCTAATTAAGAAATTCATATTGAATCAAGCACAAATTCTCAGCAGGCAGAATATGAGTTAAGCTCCCATTTTCACTGAAGTCCAGTTTTTGGACATCAGTGAGTTTATAAAACACTAAAAGTTCCATTCACGTGACTCTAAAAATAATAGGACCCCTACTGTGATTAAGATAATATCATATTTTTTCCATATTAAAAATATTTACAATCTCTGCAGAACTATGCTACTTAGAAATTACAATCTTACTGACCTCACTCTGTCACTCATTTCCAATTAAATTACTCACTTTCTGGACTAAGTTACATTTACCAAAGCCTCAGATATGGACATCATTAGGGCATCAGAAAAGCTCTTAGATGGTAGAAGTTGTTCATGGATGATACTAAAATTGAGCTTTCTGGAAATTCAATACATTTGCAAAAAAAGAGTAAACATATATTGAAAAGATGCTTCTTCTATAGGTCTTATTATAGGCTTTAAATATATAAATGCAAATATTCAGACTCTAAGAAATAAGATTTTGTAATTAAATATTAAATAATAAATTACCATTAAATATTAAAATAAGTTTGCAGCATATCCTTAAGTTATGATCACAAGAAATCCATTTAATTAAACAGCTAAAATTTAGTTCTTAAGGGGATACAATGTTATTCTATGGTAACATTTGGGTGTCGTGGGTCCTCTAAGTCTTTCTGAGACATAAATGTTTCAAGTGTTTATTTAATATTTATTATTTACTTTATAGCTAGTGTTGGATGTGAAAATACCTAAGATACATGGCCATGATAAAGAAACAGTCTTTTTTTCATAACTCTTACATTCTAAATTAGCAAAAAAGACAATAAGCTTGCAAAAATAATTACTCCAGATAATCTTTTATGAAAATAAAGCTGAGTAGCTTTAAAAATCAGCACTAAGAATACAAAAGAATCAATTAAAAAGAAAAAAAGATGAACAGACACTTTTATAGAAGATATACAAGTGGTTAATAGCAAATGAAAAGACTCAGCATC
>NW_006295459.1:502561-514386 GCF_000327345.1 Myotis davidii | reverse complement strand
AAAATGAAAATTAGTATCACAAAATGATTTCATTTTATTCTCCTTGAACGGCTAAAGGAAAAATGAATAATATTATAATATATTAAAGAAGACGTGGAATCACTGAAATTCTCATACATTAATGTTTGGTATGTGAAATATACAACTACTTTGGAAAACTGTTTGGCTTATTTCTTATGAAGTGAAAAATACATCTTCACTATTTTCACCAATGCTACTCCTAGATATTTACAAAAAAAATATCCAGTGAACATATTAAATAGACAATTACACATATAATTGCACAAATAATTACTCCAGATAATGTTTTATGAAAATAAAATATATATATATGCCTGACTCTGGAAAGGTCATGGCTGCTAATAAATATTTGGAAGTCATCAGTGTATGATGTCTTTGATACACATCATCTGCATTGTATATATGGATGGGAGATTGAAGAGGAAAAGCTCTAAAACAAAAAGTAGTGATGAATATTCTTATTTATTGCTCTTCTAAACAATATTTTAGGATCCATTGCTGATAATAAAAAACATACAGAAATAAGTTTATAATTCAACTCTATTTGAAGAGAGAGAGAGAGATTACTGATCATTGAATATGAGGTGTAACAGAATCATAGATGGTCTTCATAAAAATCAGGGATGCTCCATGCCACCCTTTTCCCCTCTATTATCAAGATTAATTAAGAATTATTTTCTTTTTCCCTATCCTTTCTTTCAATGACCTTATAACAAATGGATCTAAGTCATCTTACTCTTTTCATTATCTCTTCCTCTGCCTGGATTTCTTTGCCTTTATTTCTACTAGAACTCCATTATTTAATAGAAAGCCAACTTACCAACTCTTTTAGCAGCTCATCCATATTCCAGAAAGGTCATCTGTTTGGATGCTACAACCTCTGGGCTTTGTGAAATCATAAGTTATAGTAGTAAGAATTTATAGTGATATTTCCCAGATGCATTTGCCCTTGGGGCTCCCAAGGGCCTGAAGGATGGAGGGAAAAAAAGAATTCCCGAGTTGCCAAACTAAAGCTGATTATTTCCCCAATGCTGGTTCAGGTCCGTAGTTCAGTCAAACTCTTGCATTGCCTGTGGGCTTTGGACTAGCCGAGATGGTGCTAGAAGAAGCCACTTTATGGAAGCAACAAACAATTAGAATAGAATAAGATAATTTTTCACTTTTTTAATCATTCCATAATTTTTACAAGTCCCTGTAAGGGACTCAGGGATATCAAGAGTAGAAACACCTACTATTTTTATTTAATAGGAAATGAGACTCAGAAAGATGAGATACATTATTAGGTCATAGCTGAGCAATGCCAGAGAAGAAACTGAAATCCAAGTCCATTGAATTCCTAAACCAGTATTATTTTCAATAAATGCTTCTGAGCATCCTTCTTTATTCATAGGTTATTTATACAGATTTAACCTCAATATTTGTGCTACAAACTATGATAATAATAATAATGAGGCAGAGATTGCTAGTTACGCAGTTTCCTACAATGTCATGGTTTAAATGTCTTTGATAAGTCCTGGCCTAATGCTAGTATTAATGGTAGTCAGAAAGGCAATGCTGAGATTCCAGTTGAATTCTGAAGGCTTGAGAACCAGAGCTCTGATGGTGTAAGTCCTAGTGTTAGAATAGGTGAATACTGACTTCCAGATCATTAGGTAAGAGAGAGAGAGAGAGAGAGCGCGAGAGAGAGCGCGCGAGAGAGAGAAAGTGATCTAATGGCCAGGGGATGAGAAGCTGCTGGGGAAGCTGTTGTAGCAGACCCTAATTGTGAAGCACCATATGTAATGGATTGTAACATAGGGGAAGGCTGGACCTATGCCCTGGTCAGCCACTGGAGAAGAATGAGATCTTTGCCCTGTGTTTGAACAATGGTTTCCCATTGACTGAAGATGAGGCAAGGTCTGCACAGAATGAGGTGTATGGGTTAAGACATGTCCTGTTGAGCCTGAATTTGAAGAATGAAAAGGTGTGGATGATGGTGGTTGGAAGCCAAGACTTATTAAACTAGGAAGGGCTGCACTTTGCTGAAACAAAACTGGAACAAATTCTTGACTAGAGGTAGCATGAATAGAAAGGCAAGAAGGTTCATTGTACACATTAGTTTGCATAGGCTGATAGGAAGACCCCATAGGAGATGTTAGTGTGACTGGAAAAGGTTGGTGCATGACTGAAGAAAGTGTCATATGCTATTCTTTACCAATACTCTCATCCCTACATTGAAATTGTGTCAGATGAAGTGAATGTTTTTTTAGTTTTTTTAATTGGACACCTAACTCTGTAGATCAGAAGTGGTTGGATGCCAAGTGGTTGGTTTTTGGCTTCAAGGTCTCCCAAAATTGCTATCAAGATTTTAGGAAAGACACTAATCTGAGGCTTACTCTAGCCATTTACCTATCATCTATCTATCTCAGATATATGCTATAGATACGATGCATATAATTAAGAAAACTGAACAAAAACATGCAAAAAAATTAAACTGGGCCCCTGTCTTACACCACACACAAAGTCAAAACAAAAATGGATTAACATCTTGAACAAAAGACCTGAAACCATAAACCTCCTGGAAGAAAACATAGGGATTAAGCTATTAATGATTTTGACAATATTTTCTTTTATTTTGACACCAAAAGCAGAGACAACAAAAGCAATAATAAACAATTGGGAGTACATAAAACTAAAAAGCTTCTGCATAACAAAGAAAACCATTAATAAAATGAAAAGGTAAATTATGGAATGTGAGAAATATTTGTAAATCTTATATCTGATAAGAGATTAACATCCCAAATATATAAAGATATTCTACAACACAATAGCAAAAATAATCCAATTTAAAAATGGGCAGAGGATTTGAATAGATATGTTTGCAAAGATAATGTACAAATGGCCAGCAGATATATGTAAAGATGCACAACATCATTAATCATTTCAATAAAGCAAGTCACAGTCAATAATATTATTATATGTTTACATGGTCACAGATGTTTACCAGAATTCGTGATGTGATCACAGTGCAAGGTATAAAAACGTTGAGTTACTATATTTTCTACCTAAAACTAATATAATATTGTATACCAACTGTACTTAATTTTTTTAAATCTTTATTGTTGAAAGTATTACATATGTTCACTTTTTTTTTCTCATTGACCCCCTTTAGCTGCCCCCCACCCTTGCCCCAGGCCTTCACCACATTATTATCTGTATCCATGGGTTATACATATATGAATAAAAGTTCTTTGGTTGATCTCTTCCCACCTACCCACTCTGCCTTCTCTCTAAGATTTCATAGTCTGTTCCATGTTTCTATGTCTCTGAATTTATTTTGTTCATAGTTTATTTTGTTCATTAGATTCCACATATGAGTGAGATCATGTGATACTTGTCTTTCTTTGACTGGCTTATTTTGCTTAGTATAATACTCTTCAGGTCCCTCTATGCTGTCTCAAAGGGTAAGTGATTCATCTTTTTTACTGCTGCATAGTAGTCCATGGTGTTAATTTTAAAAAAAATAAGCTATCACTTCATACCTTTTAAATTGATTACCATCAAGAAGACAAGAGAGACACGCAGAAACATGGAACAGACTGGGGAATCTCAGGGGAAGGAAAGAGGGGGCAGGAAGAGATTAACCAAACAACTTTTATGGGTATGTGCATTGTCCATGAACACAGACAATAGGGTGGTGAAGACCTGGGGTAGGGCAGGAGCTGGATAGTGGAGGACAAGTGCAGGGGGAAGGTAAGGAGAGACATCATCAATACTGTCAACAATAAAGATTGTTTTTAAAGAAGACAAGAGATAAGTGTTAGCAAAGATGTGGTGAAAAGGGAACCTTTGTACACTTGGTAAGAATGTATATTGTTTCAGCCACTATGGAAAACAATATGGATATCCCTTAAAAATTAAAAATTAAGCTACCATATGACCCAGGAATTTTACTTCTGGGTATATATATCCAAAGGAAATGAAATCAAGATATTGGTGAGATACTGTACTCCCATGCAGCATTATTCACAATAGCCAGGATATAGAACAACCTAATTTCCATCAACAGATAAATGGATAAAGATGATGTGGTATATGTATGCAATAGAATACTATACAGCCATGAGGAAAAAGAGCATCCTGACATTTGCAAAATATGAATGGACCTAAAGGGTATTATGCCAAGTAAACTAAGTTAGACAGAGAAAGATTCATACTGCATAGCCTCACTTACATGCGAAATTTAAAAAACTAAACTCATAGAAACAGAAAAGAGATATGTTGTTGCCAGAGGTGTGTGTGTGAGGTGGGGGGCGAGGGGGCCATGAAAATGGGTAAAAGTGGTCAAAAGATACAAATTTCCAGTTGTAAGATAAATAAGTTCTGGGGATGTGATATATAGTATGGTTACTATAGTTAACAATACTGCATTGTGCATTTGAAGTTTAAGAGAATAGATCATAAAAGTTGTCATTACAAGAAAAAAAAGTGTAACTATATGAGGTGAGAGATGCTAACTACACTTTCATGGTAATCACTTCACAATATACATATATCTGATAATGATGTTGTGCACTTTATACTAACATGTAATAATATCAATTATATTTTAATAAAACTGAAAAATATGAAGTAAATATATATAAAATTAGAAAAGTTATTTTAAAAAGAGTTGTGGTAATGCATGAAGCAAGGACCTATGTCTTTTCAACAACCATGTTGGGACTTGTTTACAAGTGCATAATCATTCTATGACTCAGACATTCTAGATTGCCTCCCACCTACCCTAAACTGCTGGGCATCAAATTAATATTTATAATGTCAGTACTAAGTGCCAGACACCAAGTCTGGCTGGGGTATAAGAAGCTTGGGATGTAACTCAGGGGTTTTTAAAAATTCAATAAGTTATTCTGTTGCCAAGGTTGGGACAGGCAGTTTTGTGTAAAGAGTTCAGGCTTCAGAAATCCAAGTGACATGGATTGGATTCCTCCTGCTCAATTGCTTGGCAGTTTGTTTCTTCATCTAGAGCCAACATAAAAACCTCCCAGAGCAAAAGTAGAGGTAAAATAAGAATGTATATAAAGTGTCTGGCACATGGTAGCTATTCAAATAGTAATTTTATAAAAAGGAGAGATTAGAAGGGATGAAAGAAAAGGACAGAGCGCTCAGCCAAATCAATCTCTTGATACCTTCATGAGGCCAATGTTATGAAATGGCTTGTAACAGAACCTAAAAGAAGTCTCTTTCAAAATCAGCACTTCAAAAAGGCATGCATAGAGTGGAATTTAGCCTTCTCAAATGCAGAGCAGGACCAGGTACCTATACCAAAGAAAGACATCCTAAAAAACAAAAAATCCCATCACAAAAAACAACATTATAACTATGTGAAGTGATGGATGTAAACTAAAGTTACTGTGGTAATCATTTTGCAATATACAGATATATCAGGTCACTATGTTGTATATCTTAAATTAAAACATTGCTCTATGTCAGTTATCCTATATAATAAAGAGGTAATATGCAAATTGACCCTCATGCCCTCGCATCATCACAAGATGGCCACCCCAATGTCATCTTAAGATGGCCACCTCCACATTGTCACAAGTAGGCCTCCCCCACATCATCACAAGATGGACACAAGATGGCCACCCCCACATTGTGAGAAGATGGCCACCCCCATGTCATCACAAAATGGCTGCCCCCCCCATTGTCACAAGATGGCCACCCCCACGTCATCACAAAATGGCTGACCCCCCCCCATTGTCACAAGATGGCCAGCAGGAGAGGGCAGTTGGGGGCCATCAGGCTGGCAGGGGAGGGCAGTTGAGGGCGATTGGGCCAGCAGATGAGCAGTTAGGTGTCAATCAGGCTAGCAGGGGAGTGGTTAGGGGGTGATCAGGCTGGCAGGCAGAAGCAGTTGGGTACAATCAGGCAGGTAGGCAGGCAGGTAAGTGATTAGGAGCCAGCCATCCCGGACTGTGAGAGGTATGTCTGACCTGCAGGATCAGGCCTAAACCAGCAGCGGACATCCCTCAAGGGGTCCCAAATTGCAGAGGGTGTGGGCTGGGCTGAGGGACAACCCCCGCCCCCAGTACACAAATTTTGTGCATTGGGCCTCTAGTATTCAATAAAACTAGAAAAAATAAAGTGATACACAAAAGGAAAAATACTGTAGAAATACTACATTTTAATTAAAGTCATTTGGCAAACATAAGCTTCAGTACAAAAAAAAAAGTAGGATCATCCAATTGGGAAAATTATTTAAATAATCTTTGGTAAAATGCAGAACTTGACACAATATCATTTTCAAAGGAGATAGGCTGCTCCTAAAAAATATTTCTTGGAAATATTGGACTACTGTGTGCCATCATGAAGAAGGGGATTTTAAAAAGGGCAAAACACACTTATGAAAATCAAACCTTAGAGCTTTCATGCCTCAAACACTGGACAGCAACACCAGCCACAGGACAACAGAGGGGATGAACAGAATAGTTTATTTGTGTCTAGAAAGTTCAGGTCATAGTGGGATTGAGATGTTACCTGAAATTTTATCAAAAGTTCTAAGGTCCTTATAGGCTGATGAGATGGAATAATGTAAAGATTTTAAAGTCATAAAGATGAAGATAATGAAAAAAAGAGCACATAACACTTTGAAGAATACAACACCTTCACTGATCTCCTCCCCCAAAACTAAAGAGCTATCTCCTTTACAGACAAAAAAAAAAAAAACACTACAGAAAGAACATCCTAGTAGAAAGAAAGAAAAATTAGGAAATACTGTGCCCAGAGAGTTTTCACAGACAGAAAATCTAAGCAGGATCTGGGAGTCTCTGAGGAACCAGAAGGTGGCATGCCTGCCATAGGTGCCAGAGAAAAGAGTCAAGAGATGCTCGGGTTAAAATATTTAAACTCAAGAGCATAAGTTTTGGGGTAAATGTCTACACTTCAGCCCAAGAAACAATTCACAACACAAAGGCCATGCTGAATCAAGAGATAGGAGAGGCATGTGTATCCCTTACAATTCAGAAAACATGCAGATCTTTTTAAAGTTATTGTGTAAGTTTGTTTCCTTAGCTACCAAACACTCCATTCCCACTCCACTTTGCTAATGCTGGGCAAGACCTTGGTTAAGGATTTGGTCTAGGATATTTCCCAAGTAACAAGAAAATCCAGGAAAGGGGGGTTTTCTTTGAAGCAACAGGAAACAACGAGTCACAGAGGAATGTTTCCATTGTTGTTTGAGGTAATAAGGAAAAGAAAAGTCAACACTCCTTCCACTCATTATAAGTGAAATTTCCTTTCCAACATAAAAGTAATTCCTGACTTTCATTAACAATTCCAAAGACTAACCTGATCCTTTTTGTGTCTTACAGCCTTCTCAGTAGCTTCAGGATTCCCTGCATGATCTCCTTTGTTCTCACGCCATAAACAATGGGGTTCAGAGCTGGGGGGATCAGGTGGTGCAGGATGTTGAGCAGGATGGGGACATCTGGGGGGATTCTCTTCCTGGCCAGGTTAGTGATGACCAGAACCAGCAGGACGGTGCTGAAGAACAGGATGAGGATGAAGTGGGAACCACACGTGCTCAGGGCCTTGGCCGCAGCACCCTCAGCCTTGATCCTTAGCACAGCTCTCAAGATGAAGGAGTAGGAGAGAACAATAAGGATGAGGTCAGAGCCCAGTAAGGTCCAGCCTGCCACAAACTGGTAGAGCCGGTTGAAGGTGATGTCATCACAGGAGAGTTTGGACACAGACAGGTTAGTGCAGATGCAGTTCTTGATGATGTTCTCTGCACAATATCTGAGTCGAGAAGAAAGGATTGGAACAGGAAGAGAAAAGAGAGCATTCCGGGCCACAACAAATACGGCAGCCCTAGCCACAAATTGGTCAGTGATGATGGATGGGTACCGTAGTGGGTGGCAGATGGCCACATAACGGTCATAGGCCATGACCATGAATGTGCAGGACTCCATGGTCAAGAAACTGTTCATGATGAACATCTGGAAGAAGCAGGCAAAGAAGCTGATGGACCTAAGGTCAAACCAGAAGATGGCCAGGACCTTGGGGATGACGGTGAGGCAGAGCACAACGTCCAGTAGTGAGAGCAGGCTGAGCAGGTAGTACATGGGCTCATGCAGAGAGGCCTCCAGTCGGATGGTGATCAAAAGAATACCATTGGCCCCCATGGCCAGGAGGAAGAGGAGGCTGAGGGGCAGGGACAGCCAGTGCTGCCAACTCTGGTAGTTAGGGAAGCAGATGAGGAAAAATTCAGAGACTGGAGCAGTGGAGTAATTGCTGGGTGATGCCATGTAAAGGATCCTGTACAAACTAGAAATTAAGAGTCCCTGAAAATGACAACAGAATATATCACAGTTGAAAGTATATATTCTAGATTCAGTAGAACTCCGTGTCCATTAAGAACTCAGTTTCTTACCCTGTCCCAACGGAGTTTTTATTTATTTATTTTTCTTTCTGACAAATGTACCAATATTTATTTAACCAATCCCCTTGCTATACATTTAGTTTGTGTCCAGATTATCCCTGCTCCTATAGAGTTTGAAATCATCATTAATCGTCACTGACATTTAACTGAATACTTGTCATGTGCTAGGCATTATGCACAATGTTTATAATCACAATCTTTATACTTTTTAAAAACTCTTAAGAATAATTAATACTGTTATACTAATTACACAGAAAATGAAAGGGTATAGATAAAAGGGAACAAAGTCATTTGAACAAAATCAGGAGAGCCAGTAAATTGTGAAGAACCAGGGAATCTGACTCTAGTTTCCATGCTTCCAGCCACCACACAAGATTTACACCCAACCAGAATAATTCCTTCCTTCAGTATAGAAGAGATAGCTATATGGGGAGCTCTGCTACCTGACTCCCTACAATTGGACAGAACTCAACTTTGGGATTCTGTATTTTCACTCATCAGAATATACTGGGTTAAAGGTAGAGCAGCCCTTGGTTCCACCCAAAGGCAGTGATTTCTCTTAGCCCCAAAGAGGGTTTTGGTTTAAAGGCATAGAGTTTATCATTCTCTTACTGGATTACTTGCTGTTGTTTATCTTTTTTGAAGTATCAAGAGTATCTTCTTTGGATCCTTTAGTCAGTACTGAAAGATACAGGAGGAGGTTCATCAAAGGCAGAATGGAAGCTAGTTAGTAGTGAATAAATGTAGGCATATAAACCTACATAGGGATTCATCTACTGTATATGGTAAGCAAAACTGTCTATGATTCCTTGGGGCCAGGATCCAATTTTCCTAGCCTGGCCTGTGGAATCTGTTCTGTGAACTCATCAGCTTTGATTCAGATGTTTATTTAGTTGGGTACTATCTTATTTTCCTTACTGGTAAACAGAGAGCAGGTGACCAAGGGTGACCAAGTGCTAGAAAGGGTAATAGTAATGGCTGTCACATCAAAGAATCAGGAAAAAGCCCAGGATTTATGGCAGGTGGAGAGGAAGCCCAGGAGGCATATAGTCAGTATAGTTGGGATTACTGATCCTGCTTACCCATCTCATCTGATAGTCTTCTCCCAGACATCAAGTGTGTCTGAGAAAGTATCAGACTTCAGCTGCCAGAGAAGGTAAGACCCAAGGCCTTTCATTCTTTGATTTTTAACATCCCATACTCTCCAAAACAGTACACACACACACACACACACACACACACACAACTTTCTACCCATTGTGGGGCTTTAAGAAACCAAAGATTCTAAGGTTAAAGCTGGTGTAAGGACACGTATATATCAGTTCTGTCCTGTAGTTTCATATGTGATTAGGAAAATGACCCTCATTGAGAATCAAAGAAATAAGTATAAAAAACATACCTGCTTTTCTGAAAATAAACCTTCCTTTCCAATAATCTCAAGTTCAGGACCAGAGAGTGACTTGATCTATTTGAACAAGTGAGAAAATAGTCAGTGCCTTCCCTGTACCTGGTCTTAATGTTAGGCATACTAATATGCATCATGGATTTAGCAAATATCTTCTGAGAACTTAATAGAGAAAATTTTTAAAAAGCACTTATAATGCAGTATAAATGTTGGTCTACTAAAGATGATCTTACAGTAGGAAAGGGACATACATACAGATAAATAAAGCAATGTGCTGTGGTTAGAAAGTTGGCTTCAGCCCAGCCAGTGTGGCTCAGTGATTATCAACCTATGAACCAGGAGGTTGCAGTTCAATTCCCCGTCAGGGCACATGCTCAGGTTGAGGGCTCAGGGTTGTGGGCTCAGGGTCGTGGGCTCGATCCCTGGGGGATGTGCAGGAGGCAGCCAATCAATGATTCTCTCTCATCATTGATGTTTCTCTCTCTCCCTCTCCCTTTTTCTCTGAAATCAATAAAAATGTTTTTTAACTTGGCCTCAGATAAATTCAAATCTTGCTCTTAAACTTATTCTATGACCCTGATGTCTATTTAAACTCCAGGGTACCTAGTTTTCTCATTTATGAAACAAAAAAATAATATTTAAGTGTAAGGTATTGTGTGGAGGGAAAGGGGCTATCAGTTCCTGAGGTCCTCTTTGGCCCAGAGACATAGCAAGCTGGGAGCATGAGTGAAGAAAAGAAAAAAAGAGACAACATTTACCTGAGGGAAAGAACTATCCTTATAGGCTATGGTAAGAGAAGAAAGCCCTGCCTGGGCAGATGTTCGGTAATGATTAGTTATGAGGTGTAGGTGCTGGCAGATCCTAGTTCTTTGAGGAAAGGAGGTAGGAGAGCAGAGTGTCCGGAGACAATGATCAAAGGTATGCAGTAGTGCATCCAGCCATGTGAGGTCTGTAGCAGTAGATATCTTGTACACTGCAAGGAAGCACAGAATATTTGAAACAGAGAGTGATGTGCTATAGATGGGACAAAGGGAAATCACACAGAAGGTAGGGACTCTCTTTTTGGTGAGCTCTGAATAGTTCAAAAGAGAGGTGATTACAATCTGAACAAAGCCCATGCAAGTGAAGAAGAAAAAAGATTGTATTTGAGGGTGGGAGGACTATAGGATTCAGTGTAAATAACAATTAAGGGGTCAGAGAGAGAGACTGGAGTCAAAAATGTCACTGAGGATCTCTAAAACATGTTTAAAGGATCTTTAAAAGAGGATCTTTTAACTGATACAGGGAAGAAATGTCACTCTCAGACCTATAGCACAGACATGTTCTCTCCATCCAGCCATGTGAGGTCTGTAGCAGTAGATATCTTGTACACTGCAAGGAAGCACAGAATATTTGAAACAGAGAGTGATGTGCTATAGATGGGACAAAGGGAAATCACACAGAAGGTAGGGACTCTCTTTTTGGTGAGCTCTGAATAGTTCAAAAGAGAGGTGATTACAATCTGAACAAAGCCCATGCAAGTGAAGAAGAAAAAAGATTGTATTTGAGGGTGGGAGGACTATAGGATTCAGTGTAAATAACAATTAAGGGGTCAGAGAGAGACAGGAGTCAAAAATGTCACTGAGGATCTCTAAAACATATTTAAAGGACCTTTAAAAGAGGATCTTTTAAGTGATACAGGGAAGAAATGTCACTTTCAGACCTATAGCACAGACATGCTCTCTCGGCAGTTATATACTTTCAGCTCTGTTTTGTAGTTCCTTTTAAATTCCTTAATAGGTGAACCATTTTTCCCCTCTGACTGTATACTCCTCAGTAAAGCTGAGCCTCCTAATCTGAGAAATGAGGAATTGTTGGCTATCTGGCCATTGTTTTGATCTCCAATATTCAATGCTATTAGTTTGCCTTCACGGGCTGATATTCACAAAGAAGTTGTTGTAATGGTTCCTTGTTCTAAGCACTCATGAGAAAACATAG